>NW_014577603.1:179958-185415 GCF_000485595.1 Priapulus caudatus
ATTTAACATCGCTGTTGTGGAAATGTTCCTGTATTTACTGATAAGTATATCCTGTATCTATATGTACCTATAAGTATGTCCACAACGCGCATTTTCCCCCAAACTGGGCATTACCTCCTTTTTCTAAGTTTCCCTCAGAAGAAACCCTGATGCAGGAGTATACTCTGGGGCTTGTTGTCAGAATCATCATAGGAAGTTGTGACGACATAACTCTAAAACGTCATGTTTTTATGGCAAGGTGTCGTGACATTCGTAACTTGAACATGTTGAATGATACATCTTAACTATCTCCAATGTTTTGGACGATGGGTGTCCGGTTACCTACCAGTCCACTGCTTGCTAGTTTTCGGCGGCGTATGATTCCTGAAGTAGTTTGCGATGCAGGTTGGTTCACGGTCGAGCATCGTTGCGATGAGTGAGTACTTCGCGCCATGAAGCAGCCGAAGCTTTTCGATCTCCTCACGCTCCTTCTGTGTGAACCTGCGCAACGCATCAGAAACATGGAACAAAGCCATGATGAGGCGGAGAGTAAAATGTGGGTCTCCTCGAGGGATGAATGACCTATCCGGCCTGCGTAACTGACGCTGAGAGGGTCTATGTCCCCCAGGGTACAGCCGGAACGTACCCTGGTACTATCTAATATGCCGGACCGTACCTCGCCTACTCCACTACTGAGTCTAGGGAGTCGCTACGCCTACTCCCTAACCCTATCCAACACAATAGTTACCAGGGTACGTTCCGGTATAACAGGACCGTATCCAGGGTAGTTCCGCAGTACCCTGGAGGACATAGACCCATGAGCGTAACTGACAGTTGCTCTAGCCTGTCAGTAATTGTGATTGGAGGTTTTTTGCAAACATGCTTAGTAATGACTTGTCACAAAGTCGACCTTTTGGTGTTCACCACGAGCAACTAAGATGAGCTTGACGCGATATAGCAAGAATGTCCAAAAGAGGGCATGGTTATCATGCTCAGACACATATGTCAATTGTGAATGTTAGGCAAATGTGCGATGCTTATTCATGACAATGTCACCACTGGAGACAAAACCTATTATTATATTATTAAATCTTTATTGCATGTAATTCAGATACAAATACATGTACTGGACGACAGTTTTTTTTCATGAGAAAAAATCTGATAATGCAATACTGTTTGAGTAGTTAAAAATAATTCACATTTCTGAGTGATACAGTACAAAACAGTGCTATACAACCATCACATGAAGAAAAATATATACAAAAAAAAACTTCAGCATTATTCTGTACTAGTAGTGCTGAAGACCTAGGAAGTAGAATGTGACCTATGCATCCTATTGACTTATCTCATGTGGCAATTTTACACACATATGGATCAATCAGTACCTCCCCTTCTTGTGGGTCGTGCACAAAGTTTTTTGCTCGCTTGTACACACTCCAAATCGTGTCGGTCAAGATGCTGGCTTAAAAGCCAAAAGTAAAACACTCTTCAGGCAACATTTGAGCAATCGTCATTATTCGTTACCGGGAGCACACAAGTGATTGTGATAGGCAAAATGAGTTATAAGTTGCACTCATTCATTCTTTGTATTCGTGCATTGAAGTCTAATAGATGACATACATGGTGGTTATAAATGTCTGCGCTATATACAAAAATAAGTAGCACTTTACTTATCAAGTCTGAGATGTAGTTCAGCAATAGCAGGACGCATCACTACACAAGACGACAAGTAAAATGCGTCTTGCGTTTAATTTTTCAAAGTCAGCTTTCTGCCATGATTCAGACTACTGAACAAGTCATTCGGACTATCCAAGCATTCTTTTGTAATCCTGTGTGTATTACAGAAAACAGAAGACAATCATAAATAGTAGAGGTGTTCACTACAAATTTCCACATTCTTGCACATCTACTGTTTGGCATGTATAGTGTCTAAAGAAATATACTCCCAATATTCAGCAAGTTCTGTTTCAATATCTGTAGCTCCTTTGTACTGTATCGGGCTCGCTTTTGTAAGTGATACCTTGAAACAAAATAACAAACAAAGATATAGTTGCAGCTTTGCAACTCTGTAGACAGAGTTAGTACAGGTAGCCAATGATCACTGTTGCCGAGCAAACAACACTTAAAATAAAACGAGTCACACCATAGTATGGCAAAACCATACCAGTGATCATTCAAGAAATTCATGCTGACGTCGTAATTTCTGAAAAATTCTATTTTTCAGCAGAAAAGGACAATATTAAATATACTGGCTGTGGTGTGAACATGTAAATATAGTGCATTATACACTAGGCTGCATAAGTTATGAAAAAGTAGTATGCAAAGTGATAATCCCATTAACATTGTCTTATTATCTGTTAAGTGCTACCTTTTTCCACAATTACTTGAGGCTCTTTTTCCCCCACATCCTGCAAAGCTGGTATTCCTGATTTACCTGCAATTAAATTTGAGAGTACCGTCTGCGGAACATCTGCCATGTCAGAGTCCACGCTGTAACATCAAACAGCGCGCAGTGACTGTGACTGGTGACGCGAAGTTCTCTCACAATCGTTCGTAACTAGTTATGGCAATTTGGTCAGTTAAAACACATTCGGACACGGAAAGCTCACTGTGCTACAGGATTAAGTAGAAATAAAGGAGGTTAGTCGAAGAGAAGAACCTTGATTCATTAGAGATTAAAGGTGGAGAAATAAAGTAATGCATTAGGTCAATTTTTATACGAGCACATTGTCTCAAACTTACATCGCCATAAATTGTTGTTAGTTGCACATGTACGAATGGGAAGAGGTTGAACTGGAGTTTTCTTCTTCGTCGCCTATGAAATCTTTCTTGACCTAGAGTAATTATGACACAAAATCTGTTAATTCATTCAATTAAATCATCTACTATAGATATATATTAGTACGTAATTATTTGCACCGTGTAATATCATTTTGGTAGTAACAAGTGTAGCGCTTAGTTGTAATATTTGACAGATATGAACATTGTGTTCTTGTGTTACTTTCTCAGGGCAATCTATCTAAATATCATCAACTGGATAAATAGCTTGTACCTGGTGAATGGGCCATTCTTAAACGATGATGTTTTCCTCCTTTTCTCTTTCTGGCCTTTTTTTCTTTTCTTCGATGTACTGTTTGAATCTGGCTACTATAAATATAATCAAAGACTGATCAGTGCGATTACAGACTGAGCCTCTTCACTTTCATTGTTTTTTTCTTTTTACACCTTTTCACGACACTTCTTTTTCTTAGATTTCTTGTTCAATGTTTCACTGACACTGTTCACAAGTAGGTGTATAGGAGTATCCATTGCCGATTTGGTAGCTAGCAGCTGAGATGAAGAATCCTTTTCACGGCACTTCTTCTTCTTCTTCTTCTTCTTCTTCTTCTCCTTCTTATATTTCTTGTTGAATATATCACTGTTACTGTCAGTGTAACTGCTGTTCCTGAGTGGGCTTATTTGAGACTCCATTGATGATAGGGTAGCCAGCACTAGTACCTGTCAACCGAGATCAGATAGTATACATAGTAGCTATAGCAGCCTGATGACGTCAACGGGGCCAATTTGAGCAAAACGGCACTAGTTGAACATTGCTTGGAGCATTCTTAATCTTATATTTAATTAATAGAGTTCTATTATTATTATACCTCATTGTAAGCACTAAATATAAAATAATAATGCTACAATCTATTCTTAGCATTTTCAGTTGACAATGGGTGGTTTTACTTTTAAACAAGGTAAACACTCGTTTCCATCCCTCAAACCGCCCTCGGTCGTTTCCGGTGTGCAGATTAAACTCTGTTTAATTGACTGTATTATATTTTAAAATAATGTTTTTAGTTCTTAGATGCCTTATTCATCTTTGTTTGAGTTCTTAGATGCCTTATTCATCTTTGGTTTGGTTTGCATGCATTGCACTTTTGTACTAAATACATATGACTGGGCCATATCCATATTGTTTCCATCACCCAAACCACCCTTGCCCGTAAAAGACGTATTCCAAGCTCTGTTTTCTCCGTTTCGAATCGAATAGATAACGTAAGTGTAATGGTGGCCATTCTAAATGCAAGGCACCATTTTTAAATATAATACAGTCAATTAAACGGAGCACACTGGAAACTAGATGGACTTGCGACCCCAGTTATTGCGCGCGGCTAAGCCGCGCCCCAACAGCGAATACGCCGCTCCCTTATTGTCCACTTAGACAGATAACTTAACTTTGCTGTCATTATTCTTTACCCGTACTCTGAACCCAGCCACGCCGGCGCCGGCGGGTATGGCCCGTAGCAACGTGGCCCAGATGAGTCTAGAACATATGCCGCCAAAAAAAATCCGCCCTTCCCCCACCCCCAAAAAACCACAATCTCCCCTTCCTCCCACCGCCTAGAAATGCCCTTTAATCACGCCCGCCCCCCAAAATAGACACCGACCCCAACCTCAAAGAGGCGGCTCGTTACATTCCCCCCCAGAAAAATCCATCCGCCACGCAAAACTCGACCAAACAACACGCGGTCGCGTGCCGCCCAGTCCCGGCGGAAGTGCGCGGCTTAACCGCTCTCGCGTGCCGGGAACAACGCATCTGTTTGCCGCACGCCATCTTGTAACCGGTCTCTCTGGATACCAATACAAGCCTAATAACAATCCCCTGTAAAACAACCAGTAGGGTTGTGCCTGGTTCTCGCATACTCTTGTTTGGTTTTGCACTACCACTATGCTTGACATCTTGTGGGTTTACATTATTGTTCTAACCGGAACGACAGACGAGGGCCGTTTCTTGAAAGCAAGTTGCTGTTCACAGATACTGTTTACCTTTAAAATTTAGACCAATGTTTATTATCTTCCAGAATTCACACCACAGAATCCGGCATTCAAATCACCTTTAATCCGGCGAGAATGAGCAACACGCACCCGCTTTAATTTTGTGAGCTTAGTAGCTAGACAAAGCACCTTACTAACAAAACAATTTCCCCTAAGCTCAACTTAGTTACTAGATAATGTAGTCAGGTGAGGGAGTCCAGGTAGACTCCGTGATAACTTCCATTCAGAAGTACAGTAAAGGAAAGGTTACCCTACATTATTAACTAGAATACAGGCCTAACTACAAAAATCTGGCACGCGCCCCACATTAATTAGCGTTAATTCACAATAATAACATTACATGCAAAACCTAATAAATCGACAATTCTATTTACTAACAAAGTCTTAATGTTTTCTACTCCGTCATTTTTCTTAACCTATTATTGCCACATATTGACCATTTCCTGTATACATCCGTCAAATGTCTAAAATCACGGGTAGGACACATAAGCAACCATCCGCTGCAGCCAATCACGCAACTCGGCACGCGTAAGTCCGAGCGCGATGGACCACGACCAAAGTATAATGAGGTAAATACCCGCACACCCTCGAGCTTAGCAACGCGCGAGTATAACGTTCATGCATATTGCGGACAGACGCACTTAACTAGCCTTGAGTGCA
>NW_014577603.1:185823-187434 GCF_000485595.1 Priapulus caudatus
ATAACGTCTGCATTTGCGGACAAGACGCACACTAGCTGCTGCACACTGACACATAAATATATAGTTATAAAATATAAATAAAATATACGCAGTGGCTGGAGGTACGGCAGCCGACGTTCGTTGAAGCCCCTTTTTGGCGTTAGGGTAAGGGTTAGGGTTTGTTGAGTCAGGAGGTTTATCTTGTGGGCGTTAATTAGACACAAATAATGAGTAGCACGAAAGCCTTCACTCTGCCTGACCTAGTCACATACTGGCTAGGCTTGAGCTGTCCAGTACTTTCACTGATACTGCCCTTATGGCGGTTGAAGTTCAGTTCACGCGATGGAATGTCCCGTTCACGAACTAACTGTCCAGAGTTGGGATGCGCAACTGCTTGCGGGGTGTTCACATGTACTTTGCGATCTGGCGGTTTCTCGACAAAATCCTGCTCCAGATCTGGGCTAAGCTTGCACAAGCTTCTGCGGTTTCGTCTCAGGGACGACCCAGATTGAGTCTCTACAACATACGATCGCGGTGTCTCCGCTTTGTGCATGACCTTAGCGGTGACGTCTTTATCACGAACCCACACATTGTCCTTCAGTTCAATGAGTTGTCTCGCACCACGGCGTCTGTCAGCGGTTTCCGCCGTCTTTTTGCGGTACTCTAGTTCTGTCTTAGCGAGATTGTCCATATCCGGCCAACGGGGGTTTAGTTTGGTCGGATGCTGCGGAAGATTTGTACGCACGCGTCTCCCGAACAGCAATTCTGCCGGGCTGTACCCGTTGAAGAGAGGTGTGGCTCTGTACGCTAGCAGTGCGAGGTATGGGTCTTTTGCCTTCTTCACCAGGTCCTTCACGGTTTGCACCGCGCGTTCTACCTCCGCATTGCCTTGAGGATACAGGGGGCTACTCGTGACATGCGTGAAGTTGTCAGACCTGACGCGTTCTGGGACTCCATATCTCGCAAAGACCGACTTAAGATGGTTGACTATAGCTTCCGATGATAGCTGCGTCAACTTCGCGAGTTCTATATAGCGCGAGAAGTAATTGACTACTACATGGTAGTGACACTTCTTCAGTTCGAACAAGTCTGTACCAACGGTCTGCCAAGGACGTTTTGGAAACTCGGTTGTGATGTTCGGTTCATGGCGAACAACGCGTTCTTTTGCACAGATGTTACAGCCTTGCACTAGAGTTTCTAATTGTTTACTCAGTCCTGGCCACCACACCGATTCCTGTGCACGATGCCTACACTTAGTTATCCCCTAGTGACCTTCATGATTCCTATCCAAGAGTTCTAAGCGCATGCTTGTGGGTATGACTATTCTAGTACCCTTCATCAGTAAACCCGTCCATAACAGTCAGTTCACCTGCTACTGTGTAGAACGGTAACACAGCTCCATTGACGTATGATCTGTCTGGCCAACCATCTTGACAGTATTTGACGATTTGGCAGCAAACTTCGTCTTCGGACTGCTTCTGACGAATTTCAGCTAGACGTTTTTCGGTGGCACGCAGACTCTGCATGATTAACTTCACATAGGCTTTCAGGGTTCTCCCTACGTTGCGCAAACGGGGCGCGCGCGCCCCGTTTGGGAAAACTCCCCCCTGTTTCAATCGTTGCGCCCCGTTT
>NW_014577603.1:188724-191062 GCF_000485595.1 Priapulus caudatus
TCGGCGCTGGAATATCTCAGGCGCCGGTAAGATTCCGTAAGGAATTCTATTAAAACAGAATCTCCCGAATGGAGTGATGAACGTGGTCAGACTAGATGATTCCTTGCTTAGAGGCAACTGCCAAAATCCAGAGTTGGCGTCGAGTTTCGAAAACACCTTTGCTCCACTTAGACGCGCTAGTGTAGTGTCCACAGATGGTAGAATGTGTTTCTCACGTTTCACACTTTCATTCAACTTCGTCAGGTCTACGCAGATCCTGACAGTTCCGTTGGGTTTTGGAACCACAACCATTCCAGCGCACCAGTATGTTAGATCGAGTACGGTTGCGCACTCTCCTCGATTTTTATCTCATAGTTACCCTTCAATCCTACCAAGCGATGAAAACAGTTCTGGAAATTGACTTTTCCACTTTGTAGCTTTGCCCTTGATGAACCTGACTACCGACATGAGTTTCCTGATAGCTTGATCGCCAAGAAGTGGTTTCGTAAGGCTGCTTCTGACTGCTACTACTGTATGGCGGTGTAGGCGGTGAACGTTTGGGACGCCATTAGGGCTGTAACGATATACAAGCCTCTCAATTCGATCCGGTTCTCGATATTCGCCTCTCGATTCGATTCCTTCGATTCGATTCCCAAAATATTGAAATGTTATCTTATTTTTTATATTTTCATTATTTTGCAATAATAAATTATTAGAAATTGCCAATTAATACTAATGGTGAATAGACTAGAGAGTCTAGAGAGTATATATACACTGCACAGTCGCTGAGTTAGATTGGTGAGTAACACTCCACAGTATATAGCGTAGTGCCACCATCTATTAGAGGAAAAACGTGGTATCGAAGTGGAATTGAAAATACGGGGAAAAATATCGAGGATCGGATCGAGGGAAGAGAATCGCGATCCGATTCGATTTCGGTGGATCGTTACAGCCCTAGACGCCATTGAGCATCTCGTCGTTTCTGGACTTTGGCGACCTCCGCCGGCATGGGGGAGGCGCTCCCTCGCAGAATGCCCTGTTGCTTGCGAATAGTTTCGCTCTGGCGAGCCTTGTCCATGGCGGTTCTAAGCGACAAGTCTGCGTCAAGTTGCAGACGCTCTGACAATCTGCCGTCCTTAAGTCCTACCACAATCCTATCCCGGATTAACTCGTCATGCAGTGTACCGAAGTCGCACTTTTCCGCAAGAGTGAAAAGATCGGTGATGAACGAATCCACAGGTTCACCCTCCTTCTGGAAACGTTGATTGAATTTTGCCCGTTCAAAAATGACATTCTTCTTCGGTACAAAATATCTATCCAGTTTAGCTTTAGTGAGTTCGTAACCCTTGTTCTCATCCTCCATTATTCAGTGACATTAGAATGCCCTCCGCTTCATCACCCAATGAGTAGATGAGGGTGCCTATTTGTTCTGGCTCTCCCTTTTCTGAGAGGCTAGACACTTGTCTGAATCTATCGAACCGTCTGATCCATTTTGACCAGCCCTCCGGCTTCCTAAAGTCGAATGACTCAGGTGGTTGGACTTGGAACTGTGCCATAGTCACTACTACCGGGAAGGGCAGAACGTGTGTAAAGTTCCACAGATAGTCAGAAAAGTCACTGCTCATCCGAAAATCCAGTAGGATCAGAGACTAACGGCGCGTGTAGCATGCACTACATTACCGCATTGACTTGTCTACCACATAGACATGGGCAAACTGAGAAAACTGGGGCATCACCACTGGGGACCTACTAAACAGCGAAAGTGTGGGCTACTAAAACAGGCGAAATGTAAGGAATGTGCGCGAATCGTGCAGAAAGAATGTGCAGGAAGGTGCGCGGCGAGATGTGCGCGATTAATGTGCAAGGAATGTGCTACTAACAACAGCGAAATGGGTGCTACTCAAACAGCGAAATGTGCAGAGAATGTGCCGCGGAATGTGCAAGAAATGTAACAGGAATGTGCCAAATGTGGGCGCGAAATGTGCAGGAATGTGCAGGAATGTGCAAAGAATGTGGCGGGGCAATGTGCATTAATTAATCTGGCCGGCAATGTGTATCAAAATGTGTAAAAAATGGTGCACTTAAACAGCAAAAATGTGCCACTAAACAGCGGAATGGTCTACTAAACAGCGGAATGTGCTAACTCAAACAGGCGAATGTGCGCGAATGGGTAAGAATGCTGCGCAATGACCATCAATAAACTGGCCGCAATGTATCAAAATGTATTAAAAAATGTTATACTAAACAGGCGAAATGGTGATACCTAAACAGCGGAATGTGTAATAATGTGGGCGCAATGTGCCCATAACTTGGGAACCGCAATGTATCAAATGTGTAAAAAATGTTATAATTCTAAATA
>NW_014577603.1:191692-207493 GCF_000485595.1 Priapulus caudatus
GAATTGATAAACAATTATAAGCTTTTGGTATTAAATACATTTCGTGTTTATCATTATTTTTTAAACATACAGATGTACTTGTGAAAAGTACTCTTTTTAAGATACAAATGTACTTGAGTATTGCAGAGAAGCATTTGAACGGCATTTACAGGAAATTATCAGTAATAATAGGCGTAAGAGAGTCGACAAACATCAAGACTTTGGTAGTTAATAAGATTTATATTGAATCGTTCCAACTGCATGTGGACTCTATTTCCCACTGTGTTTGCACGTACATTTCAGAATTATGCAGTATCTCATACTTATAGCATATATATATAGAACGGGCGTGAATCGAACACGTACGGTTTTCTGTTTCGTTTTTGTCAAAACTGTAAATTTAAAGCTAGAATAATTGTTTAGATTTATGTCGAAATCATTGCTCAGAATCACACAATCTGATAAAAATATAGCCAAATTTATCTCTGCGACAAGTTATCGTTACTCTCGACAGATGCAATCCACAAGCAATTACTAACTTCAATATCGGAAAGTGTCGTAATAGTGGCGAAAACACGAGACCGGTTGAAAATTGTGTTCGAAATATATATCTTTTAAACTGGAGTACGTCACCGTAAATAATAAAACTAAAAAAAAAAATTCCGCTTTTTCACAAAATGTAAGTAACTCTGTTCACATTTTATTGTTAAATTGCTGCATTATTCTTCCTATTTTACTATATTGTTTGATGTAAACATACACTCGTGACTTATACATAGCCCATAGCAAGCAATTAATGTCGGGATAATAATATCAAATCGTCCAGGTTTTTTGGATTTTCTAACTATATTTGAGAAACAATCTTATCAGGTAAGAATTTGACGATGCATTTAGTCCCGTTAGTACTTACTTTTAATGTAAAAATTTTTTTTTTTACAAATGTCACCATAGAAAATTCGTGACGTAGTCAATTTAAACTGGAGTACGTCGTGGCTGTCGTTGCTCGCGGTTGTATATATCCTTCGTTAATTTAGAAAATTCCCCCAACAGAGGGCGCAGCAACACCTACCCACTACTTGCTCTCACGGAGCTCTTGAATAGACCTTTAATAGTTCATTAATGGTTATTAATGGTAATAAAAATGGTAATAATCGTAATTAATAGAGCTCAGTGCTTGCTCTACGTTGTAACTAAATCCTTGCATTTATAATATTCTTTATCTCTTTCCCGTGAATGATTCATTGAGAAAGCTGTAGGTCTTACAAGACATCTACTCTCAAAAATAACACAACGATAAAATTCGTCTACATACTATCTAGCTGGTTTGCTAAACTTCATCATAAGACGGGTAAAATCGTTGTCTCTCCTCTACCCCACCTCTTCGCTCTTCTCTCTCGTCTGTCTCTCTCTCCGTCTCCCTTCTCGTCCTCTTCTCTCTCTCTCGTCTCTCCTCTCTCTCTCTCTCTCTCTCTCTTTCTGCTCTCTCCTCCTCTCCGTCTCCTCCTCTTCTCTCATCTCTCTCTGTCTCTGCCTGCTCTGTCCTCTTCTGTCCTCTGTCCTCTGTCTGCTCTCATCTCTCTCCTCTCCTCTGTGTGTGTGTGGTTGTGTGTGTGTGGTGTTTGTGTGTGTGTCGTGTTGTGTGTGTCTGTCTGTCTGTCTGTCTCTGTCTGATCTCTCTGCTTTTTCTCCCTCTCTCTCTCTCGGCTCCTCTCCTGCTTTTCTGTGTGTGTGTGTCTCTCTCTCTCTCCCTTCTCTCTCTCTTCTCTGTCTGTTTGTCGGTCTTCTGTCTTTCTCTCTCTCTCTCCTCTCCGCTCTTCTCTCTCTCTGTCTGTCTGTCTCTGTCTCTGTCTTCCTCCCCTTCTGTGTGTGCGTGCGTGCCGGTGTTTACGTGTATAGCGCCCTGGTAGATCTAACATCTAGATCTGTACTATAGCCCTTGCTGCGCACAGGTAAGCCTGTGGTAACAATGGCTATATCACCAGAACTAGGGTAGATTTAGACGTTTTGTTTTAACGTAGCTCTAACCCTGTGGCGGAGCGAGACTTTGTGTGAGACTAACTTCGGCATTGCGGCCGTACACTGCTCGTATCTGCTCTGCACGCGAACGGACCGTAGATGTAGACGTCTTCGCTGGCGGCGGTCGAAAAAGAACAGGCGCTGGAAGAGACGGAGCCGACAGGATCATCTGCGGACCTCCCGAGAGAATGATCTTCTGCGATGTCTCCTGCTGCTCGGGAAGATTCGCCTTTAGCGCCTTCCTGCGGAGAAAATAAGAAACGAACATGTACGTATGTATAACTGTACTTACATTACTATATAACCCTACACATATCAGGGACGTAGCCTCTAGGGGGCGGGAGGGGCAAGGGGGCAACTGCCCCCTAGATTTTGGAACAAAATTAAAAAATAAGCTTAGTTAATAATCGTAAATAACCGTAACGTGATTTTTTGGTCGTTTATCCGTGAAAGACTTGTCTCAGATCCATCCCTACCACACTATGGACGTCGATCAAGAGCTGCGCCCGTCGCTCATCATTACAACAGTTGAGTCATGCAATTTTACCCCACCCCCCTAGGACTTTGCATAGGCGTTTTTCTCCAATACAAAGTAGTCCAGTATATTGACTGGACTAAAGCTCTACAGGGTGAGCAAACTCCACGACAGATGGCGCTCTCGCTCATGGGCTCAATCAAACCAAAGATCATATACAATATTGTATATGATCTTTGATCAAACTGCATGCAGTGCCCCTTCCCACACTCAGGATAATAGGTAGAATTGAGCCAGAGCGAGAGCGCCATCTGTCGTGGAGTTAGGGGCTCAATCTATGGTACCAATATTGGGATTAACTTTCTCCGGGCATAGAGCAAGTTTTTAAATCGTAGGATGGCGACTAAAGGATCGGACGGTAGCTGATGGTGACGTAGGATGGTGACTGATTAGGGTTAGGGTTAGGGTTAGGGTATTAAAGCACGAATAATTTATCGTTATCCTACGATTTAAAAACTCGCGAGCGTAGATGGACAGTCACGTGATGTGGCAGCACTAGTGTTAGGATTAGGGTTAGGGTCAGGGTTAGGGTTAGGATTAGGGTTACGGTTAGGGTTATGGAAATAAGGCCATGTCTAGCACGGAAGTATGACTGTGGAATCTTTCTGTGGAAGATTTGGACTTCGAAGCGTACGAAGTGACTAATGCTGCCACGTAACGGCACCGTCCATCTACGCCCGGGGGAAAGTGACACCCATCATGGTATCCTGAGTGTACGAATGGGCACTGCATGCAGTTTGCAGGGTGCGAGGGGCTTCACTCATGTGTAGCCCTCACCATATAGAATACCCTGCCCTCATATTAAATGCTCTACGGAGTGGGTATATTATAATACATTAGACTATAGCTTTCCTATGCAGCCCTCTTACATATAGAGTATATGACACCCACATTGACTTGCTATCCTATATATAAGACTCTACTTGCTTTTCTATGTAGCCCTCCTACATATGGAATATATGACACCCACATTAACTTGCTATCCTATATATAGGACTCTACTTGCTTTTCTATGTACCCCCCCCTCCTACATATAGAATACACTGCCCTCCTATACAAAGGTCTACGTAATAAGTGAAGCTTTACTTACTTTCCTATTACTCCCTCCACATACAACGTACACTGCCCTCCTAAATATAAATCTTCTAAATAAATACAAGACTGTACGTGATAATGGTGGCTTCACGTACTTTCCTATGAAGCCCTCAGCGCCCTGCCACGTGTCGTCCGTCTCTCCGACGCTATAGAAGACTGCTCAGCTTCCCCGCGATGCTTGTTCCGCCAGCCGAGTCCCAGCTCTTCCTTAACAGCAAGTCGCGCGTGGTTATCGGGTAGTACCAGCGGCGGTTGTTCGAGGGTTCTGTCGCTCGGGGTGCAAGAGGTCACGGCTCGCCACGTCGCTTGCAGGCATGGCGTTGATGCCGACGACTGGCTGCGACGAGGGTGATGTGTTGCGCTGAAGCGTTGGCGACGTATTCCAGGCCGCCGCACGGTCCGAGGAACTGTACGCTGTCACCTGTAAGTGAGAGAGGAAGGGTACGGGTTAGAGTAAGAGAAAGAGAGTAGAGAAAGAGAGAGTGCGTGTGAGAGCGGGGAGCAAAAGAGAGGGAGAGGCGCGAGAGAGAGACGAGAGAGAGAGAGAGAGAGAGAGAAGAGAGACGAGAGAGAGAGAGCAGAGGAGAGAGAGAGGAAGAGAGAGAGAGCTTGAGGCGAGAGATAAGCGACGCGAGAGAGAGAGAGACAGAGACAGCAGAGAGAGAGAGAGAGCGCAGGAAGAGCGAAGGCAGGGGAGAAAGAGAGAGAGAGACAAGAGAGAGAGAGGGAGACAGAGAGAGACGAGAGAGAGAGAGAAGAGAGAGAGAGAGGGAGAGAGAAGAGCGAGAGGAGCGCAGCGAGAGCGAGAGAGAGACAGAGAGTGAGATGAGAGAGAAAGAGAAAGAGAGCGACACGATGAGAGACAGAGAGAAGAGAGAGAGAGAGAGAGAGACAGAGAGAAGAGAGAGAGAGCAAGAGAAGAGGAAGTATGCAGAAGAGAAGAGAGAAGACGAGAAGAGAGAGAAGCAGAGAGAAGAGAGAGAGAGAGGAAAGAGAGAAAGAGAAAGGAGAGAGAGAGAGAAGAGAGAGGAGAGAGATGAGAGAAGAGGAGAGAGAGAGTATCACTAAATAATCACCATCACCATTACCATCACATGCAACCATCATCAGCTATTCACCACCATCCACCCTACCACATCATCACCACCACCCAACAGCATCACCATCACCACCACACACACCACACCACCACCACACCACCACAAACCACACCGACCACCACCACATCACGCACACCACCACCACCACACCACACCACCACCCAACACACACACCACCACACAACATCACACCTACCACCACCACACCACTACCACCACCACCGAGCGAGCCACCCCCCACATCATCACCACCGGACCCGACCAGCCATCACCGACGCACCACGCACGCACACCACCGGGACCATATTCCATCACCACACCACACCACCACCACCACCACCATCACCTCACCACCACCACATCATCATTGCCCCTGCTCGCAAGCTGTCTTGAACTTCTGAAGACAGCGCCCCTGACTCCGACCTCAGCACCAACGTCCCAACCCGCCGAACGACGTCGGCGGCGACGGGTCGGCGACAGCATCAAAGTCCTGTCGTCTGCTTCCCGTTGACATCGACAGCCGCCCTGACGTACTGCCCGGCGACGCAGCCGCTCTGGTCGGTCGGCCGCGGCAGCGCGAAGCGAAACTCCTCGGTATCGTGCGTCAGCGAGCGACGCGATTGAAGACGCAGCGGCGCGTAGCCGTCGTGACGCAGCGCCGGGGCGTGGCTGACGCCGTCCGACGTCGCGAAGGTGGCGACGCCTTGCGGTGCCGCCGTGCTGAGCGGGTCGTTGAACATCGAGCCCTGGTGGAAGAGGTGTGTGGTCACGTGAGCGGCGTGTAGGGTGTGGGATAGCGAGAGAGAGAGAGAGAGAGAGAGAGAGTGAGAGAGAAGAGAGAGAGAGAGAGAGAGAGAGAGACGCGAGAGAGGGTGGGGGGGCGGGGGGGAGAGAGGGAAGAGAGAGAGAGAGAGGAAGAGAGAGAAGAGAGAGAAAGTGAGAGAGTGAGGGAGAGGGAACGGAGCAGCTAGAGGGGCAGAGAGGGGGAAGAGAGAGAGGAGAGAAGGGAGAGGGAGAGAAGAGAGGGCACGAGAGGGGGAGAGGGAGAAGAGGAGAAAGTGAGAGAGAGGGAGAGGGAAAGAGAGAGGGGCAGAGAGGGGGAGAGGGAGAGAAACAGAGAGAGAGAGGAGAGGGAGAGAGAGCGAGAGAAGAAAGTGAGAGAGGAGAGAGAGGGGAAGAGAGAGGGGGCCGCGAGGTGGAGAGAGGGAGAGAGAACACGTGGAGAGGGAGAGAGATGAAGGAGGTAAGAGAGAGAGAGAGAGAGAGAGATAGAGAGAGAGGAGAGAGAACGAAAGAGAGAGAGAGAGAAGAGAGAGAGAGAGAGGGGGGGGAAGAGGGAGACAAGAGAGATGAAGAGAGAGAAGAGGAAATTAAGAGAGAGGAGAGGGAGAGAGAGCAGAGAGGGGTGAGAGAGAGTATTAGAGACAGAGGGAGGGAGGCCCAGAGAGAGAAGAGAGAGAGAGCGAGAGAGAGAGAGAGAAAGAGGGAGGGAGGGAGAGAGAGAGAGATGAAGAGAAAAAGAGAGAGAGGATAGAGAGAGTGAGAGAGAGAGAGAGAGAGAGAGAGAGAGAGGACGGCGCGTTTGAAATAAAATCAGACAATAATACATAGAATAAGATTTACCCTAGTCTTCTATATTGTCTTTATATTTATCTCTTTATAATCAGTGTGCGTGAATATAATATAATATATATATCTATATATATATAATATATATATATATATATTTTAGTTTAGTTAGTTAGTTTAGTTTTTCCGTGGCGCGTGAGCTTTATGCGTTCTGAGTTCTAACACACGCTGTTAACTATCTTAGACCTGAAATAAATAATCATGAGAAATTCATTCAATATATTATTATTATTATTATTATTATTTCCCAAAGTGGATCAGCGGGCATTAGCCGTGCTCGTGATTGGCCCGTGTGCCAACCTGAGAGCATAGGGACATTCTCTTCGTCTTCTTCTTCTTCTTCTTCTTCTTCTTATTATTATTATTATATAAATATATCAATAGTAAACTGTTGTTATCTGTGTGAGTGATTAGGGATCGGGTTTATTTGGGCGGGGGCGCTTGGCAGAAAATATCATAGCTTTTTATGATCTCGTGAGAACATACGTATCAAAATCGAAACGTCAGTACAAAATGTCATAACTTTTGAATGACAATATTCCTACGTACTGGTAGACTGCCCCCTTCGCACACACACAAACGACACCACACACACAACATACACAGACACACACCACGCACGCACACCCACACCCTCACTGTACACACTGCGGGAATAGAAGCATTCTTACGTGCACGTTGTGTGCGTTGCGTGCGAACGTGCGGTGCGTGCGTGGCGGAGTGCGTGCGTGCGGCGTGCGTGCGTGGGCGTGCGTGCGTGCGTGCGTGCGTGAGTGAGTGAGTGAGTGCGTTGCGAACCACCAGAAGTCAAGGGTCTCGAATCCCAGCAGACATGCTGTTACCTATCCCACTTCTCAAACATCGTTGCTAGGCCCATCACCCATTGACGCCGCCTTGCCATCTCGTAGTAGCCTCTCAGCCCTGCACGAGTCTGACGGAGATATTATCGAAGAAGATACTTATGCCGATTCTTTATCGATGCAGGATGAATCATGAGTTTCGATTAGATGCTGCTGTGTTGGTGGTTCTAGTGCCAATTGGGAAAAGCTTTTTTGGGTGAACGTGGTTTGTTGCGTCCCCGACAGAAGTTTTTTTTGCGGAATTTGTATGCTTGTAAAGGGTGCAGCTAAGAAGTCCTCGAGTGAGGCCGGCAGTGGCACTCTTGGCATTTTTGCATAATATGCAAATTACGCGGCCATTACCATGGAATTTGAAGTTTTGGCCAAGTGAACTCCGCTGCTTACAAGAATAGAAGTAAAATTCTGGTGTCTATCCCCAGGTTTAGCCAGCGTTTCTGGTTGCTGTTTTTAGGTCTCCCCAAGCATGATTTGATCATTTTCCATATGCCATTAATATGGCAAATTAACGGCGATCATCGTACCGAAATTTGAGGTTTTGGCCCATCAGCTTGTGGACAAACAGTCACGGTGAGTGAGCGGCAATGATCAGCAGATTATACCGCGAGTTTGCAGTGGACATTAAATGGGTGATACCAGGACAAATTCTTGAATTTGATTCGCTTAGACTAGGTGGAATGCACGTCCTCATGAGTTTCGGTCGCTGCTGTTGGGGTTGGATGCAAAAGTGGTATCAATGATATCGCTGGAAGTCAGGTTTTGGTGAGTGCAGAACATGCTGTCAGGGGAAGAAGTTTCCAGCGCATTTTTATATATTTATCTTGTATGGAATATATGTATTGTGTAAGGGTCAAGTGACATAGCTAAAAATGCGTGTTGCGCTTGGGGAAACAAAGATGTGTATGGATGTGAGGCCGTAATGCTACTCAAGGAGTGATTAGGGTTGCAGCAAGTACCCGAACGTGAGAGCCTGTCTCATGTACTTACATGAGCTTGCTCCAATCTACGCTATGTAACCCCAGTAGCGGGTCCGAGCTGGACGGCCGGTTACATAAGCGGACGGCGACACGCGGGCTAGTTGCCAGGCCGTTCGAGGGTGGTACGTGATATCACTAACGCTATTCGAAGTAGAACAACAAGAGGCAGGAACGAGAGAGCAGAAGGGAAGAGAGCGACAGTACGCACATCGACGCTGGAGAAAGCCGGGTCACACTAGGGGGGGTAGAGAATATAAAACGTAAGGCTAGGTAACAGAGAGGGGAGCGAGTGCAGGAGAGACACTGTGCGCCGGTGAGGCGGCGAACGCGAACAACATCAGCGTATGGACATATACGTGAAAGTATGGTTCCCTTCTTATGTTAAGTTAGCTTTTTTACACAGTACGGCTTACTTGATCGAGTAAAGCAGTTATCGGGTTGTTTTGGGTTAGTAATTCTAGAGTGAACACATGTCTCAGTTGTTTAGATCGAGGATTAGGAGTGAGAATCGGTATCGGATCGTGAGAGTTGATGAGCTAGCGTAGACATTATGGGTTGTTAGCTCATGCA
The DNA here is from genome assembly GCF_000485595.1 of Priapulus caudatus. NCBI lineage: Eukaryota > Metazoa > Priapulida > Priapulimorpha > Priapulimorphida > Priapulidae > Priapulus > Priapulus caudatus. The sequence continues at coordinate 200,451 of NW_014577603.1, forward strand.
TGTATGAGTGAACCGTGTATAGGATGGTTTTGGATTAGGATTAGTGGAAACGGTATAGATGGTGTGGAGGCATTGTTAGGGGGACGTTATCGAGTTCGGACGGGAGGCGTCTCCGAGGCAAGTCCATCGGTTTTATTGAAGGTACGGTGATGGCTGGTTGTTTAATAAATATCGTATGCGTGCGTAATCGCTATAAAGTTACGGTGTTGCGCTGGCCGTATCACGAGTTGTATCTTAATATCCGCCAGAGGTGGGTTAATGTCCTTCGCAAGGTGCTACAACATACATACGATCACGCCGTCGCGCGGAGCTCATTAAAGAAGGCACGCGTGCATACAATGGTGCCGTGAAAGACAATATACAGCAATAACCGCTGGCGGAGCTTAAGCGATCGCAACACTGGAACAAGAACAAGGGGAGCAATAGCGCGGCATCACCGACAGAAACGGCCACCTCATCAGCCAGCACTCGGCAGAGCTGTCACAGTTTCTTGTTCGGAAACGGCGACCAGAAAGAACGACGTGACAAAGCCGACAGCAACAAGTGGCCCGCTTTATAGACCAGACAGGGCTGACCGAGAATTGTGAAGGCAGCAGCGATAGAACAGTGCTAAAGCTTCACGAGGCTACGAATGGGGGGAAGCAAGCGAGAGAGAGAGAGAGAGCGCTACCGAACAGAGTGGCGCCGCAGCATAGGCTATTCAGAAAAGAAGGATGGACTAGCACAAACAACTTGGCTAAGGACGGACCTCTCATACGAGTAATGGGATGTGATCGGAACCGTATCGCATGAATTTTATGAACATCATTGATCGAAAGGCAAGAAGACGTTTGACAGTACTCAACACAAACGATCAACGACTTACTGGCCCATACCCTCCCCATGAAAGGGCCACGCCTACTCTCACTCTAGAGAATTATACCAAGGCCCTCATCACGATCACGCAGCAACTCCCGCGCGGTTTGAACTTCCTACTACCATCCACACAGAATCTTCATATTAACCGTCCTTGAAAGTAGCAGCTATATACCAGATTAATGGATCGTGTTCCATACTTCTAGCAGCTGCGCCCGCTGCAACAGTGTTACACAGGAGAGTTTAGCGGATATATGCGGCTGAATAAGGTGCCAATATCTCTTTACAAATTCAACGGTGGGGCGGCGCGTACTACCCACTGGTAACGAATATATTGCGTGTCAGGAGACGAGGGCAGACTACCTATACTTGACACCCACACGATGGCACAGTAAGTGTTATGCGAAGAGAAGCCTGCCAGTGTGTCAAGCTACGGCAGCCCGATCTACCAGATCGGTAAACACAAGAGTCGTGTGAAATGAGCGTCATGCAAAAAGGACAGGCGAAGCGACGGCCCGTTTATGCAGAAAAGGATTCGATTCTGTCGGCACGAGCGACACCGACGGGCGAGTTTACGTCAGCACAGCGGAATATGGATAGCTATCGACACCATCAGTCCGCGTTCGCTACATGCACTACATGACGTGTACGAAGACAGGGAGCGCGAACAATAAGAACACACAACAACATAAAGGGTTGCGAAACTACAAACTGCTTAAACTCTTAGGTCAGGATGCGCAGGGTCATCTCGGCGATATTCAAGCTAGCGCAACCGTGGACTACCACCAGATGATCAACAGCAGCGTTCACATTCAATATAACCGGACGAAGCAACCGCAAGCAGACGTAACAGCTGCGGCGATATGGGGCGAGATTGTAACCAATAAGACAAGCACAGGACAAGAGCAGCTTCCCAGCTTCCTACTAACAGGTATACTTCGGAAAACTGGCAAACGGCGTCAAACGACATGAGAGTGAGGTGAGACACGCCGCGCAAGCGATAAAAATCCATAAAACCATGGGCACTGGACAATGGAATCGCGGCAGGACTGCTTTTCAAGTAGCCGACGCAAATGATTGAAAGATTATGCGACGCACATGAATGTCAGGCGTACTGGTACGGCTACTTCCCTGTGAGCAGTCGCGATATGTCGCATACTGCGATGGAAACGCAGTGGTGGCGGGACAGCGCCACACAGCGGGCCAGGAACAACCCCCACACAACAACGATATGAAGATAACTAACAGCTATATGCAAAACGAGTAGACGCAGAGCGAGGACTATAAATACGAGTGCAGGACCGAACACATGGATATTAACCACGCACTTCTCACCACCACTATGAAGGTCGCTAGCTTTCGCCACAAGGACACTACACCTTTGGACGCTGTGTGCAGCGTCTTTTTATATCCCCAGTAGGAGGAGATGCAACAGTGCAGCAACGGAAGGTGAAAGACGAGCCAGCCGTGAGAGTATGATGAGACCGAGCGTGCAGCCTATATCGCTGTGAGGTCTTCGAGTTTTTTGGATATCTCGACTCGCTCAAATGAAGCGATACGACATACTAAGCAATTATCAGTTATATCAATTGACACAATAAAGACACACGCACAGGCACATAATTTTCTCGATATTTCCAGATCACTGACGTCAATAGTGAGGCGAGAGCGTGACAGGTCGTGAGCGTGAGCACAGGTCCTGTGAGTAGTGAGAAACAGCGTATATCACGAGGAACCAAATGCCATCGCATCATTCGCCTGAAAGTCTTGTTCTAGTCTTTTCTGTATTTTTCTAGTCTCAAAGGAATGATGGTACTGTTGTAAAACGACCTTGTCTCAGTGTCACTCAGATTATCCGAGGGGATGAGAGTGAAGTTGGACCACTGTATTTCAATTTTACGAAGCGAGTATACTCTTGAGAGTGAAACAACAATTAAATTTTACAACAATTAAAAATTAAATGTTTTTATATGTTTTTTAAATGGGTTTGGTTAGAGTGGTAGGGTGTGGCGGAGGTCTAGCCGGAGCTCGTGTGTGCGCTTATGGGTGCGATACCAATGCTTCGAGTAGAATCCATCCATAAAACAAGGAGTCTCTGAGGGCACGTGATTTGTATCAACGGCATGGCAGCGGCTCGTTAGTTAGCACCTATATGTTCTTCTCGTGATTACGGTAGCAACAGAAAAACAAGAATCACTGCGCACGAGAGACAAAGGGGGAGAGACCGGTACGCATCCGACCCCGCACGCACACAGCCGGGGTCACACAGGGCGGAGCGCAGAGCCTCCACACGACACTATAAACTCACCAGCTGGGTAACAGAGCAAGGGGGAGCGAGTGCACCGGGCCGAGACAGCTGCGCCCACGCCGCTCGAGCCGGCAAGCGCTAACCACGGCAGCTATTTGGCATACTCACACTCACAACTATGGTTTCCTCGCTTTCTATGTTAGTTCTCCCTAACCCCTCACGTTATTTATCGAGGTAAACCCACTCTACTCGCGTTGTTTTGCTTATACCCACTCACGCAGTGCAACCATTCTCCAGTTGTTTCAGATCAGGATTCGAGTAAACGTCTCACTCTCGGTCGTTAGATTATGATGCAGCGTGAGACATTATGGGGTTGTTTAGATCATGATTAGAGTGAACGTTATGATGGTTTTGATTAGATTTAAGTGGAAGACGGTATAGATGTGTGGAGCATTGTTAGGGGGACGTTATCGAGTTTCGACGGAGCGTCTCTGCGAGGAAGTCGCATGGTTTGTATTGAAGTGAGTATGCGGTGATGGGTGATTTGGTTTAATACAATATCGTAATGCGGCGTATGCCTATAAATACGGTGTTGCGTTGCGTTATAACGCGTTGTATCTTATATCCGCGAGGTGGGTTATTCCTTCGGCCAAGTGCTTAAAACATACCATCCGATCACGCCGTCGCGCGAGCTTCATACAAGACGCGACGCGGGTGACACGAGCTACTTCATGGTTCAAAGACAATTGGCGAAATGAGGCTAGCAACCACTCTAAGTCGGATCTAAAGAAAAAGTGGTATCCTCGTCTCGCGTAGTTGCCAAGGTGGGGATGCGACAGTTATTGACGGGTGTGCACTCCGTGTGGTCTGTGGCGTTGGGCCAAGAGAAAGGTACAGCCAGGGATTATGTAGTACAATTTCTTTTGGGATATGTCCTGAAAAACTGCTCACTTCGGATGTTTTACCTAACTTCAGATACTACGACTATTCAAGATCAGAGGTCGTGCATCGTGGAGTACCCCGGGCTGGCAAGCATGCAACCTCCGTCGCAATCATTTAAATCGCTATCGAGTCGCGCTTGCACCCCCGCAAAAGGTTGTGGCTCAGTTATTTTTCCTGTCAACTCGAAAACAAGATACAGGCGATAGATATAAGTGATGTATTATCTGTAAGAGAAGTGTTTAGCCAGTGGAGATACAGTTCGCTCACAAATCTTGGTTTGTATCTTGGGGCGTGAACCGATCCAATCCGAAACTGTTTTCTGTGGACATCAGAGTAGATCGTGCTGACCTACGAACAACTTGCCCACGAGGAAGCTGCCGCTTCAGTGGTAACACCAAGATACTCGCACGTTGCCCACAACCAGGAAGGAGTACCCACGGCATCCCAAATCATTTCGATTGATACTGATGTCTTCGTTGCCTGTTTTAATCATTTTGGGCAACCGCATACAGAATGTAAAATGTTCCCCTGGTCAATGGAAGCCGACCAGCTCCGAGAGAGGCGTCTCAGTTTGATATCAGAGGCCTCAGTGAAAGAAAGAGTAAAAACATTGTGCGCGACAGTCTTTTGGGCTGCCCATCGGGACATACTGCTGTGACTCGGTTGCCGAAGGCTGCATGGAAATTGAAAAAGGCACGCGGTCATGCCAACAAGCTGAACAGAAGGGCTCTACATTTCAACGATTTGGGGGATCTCTCACTCATTCATTGATGGATGTTATTGCTAAAGCCAGCAAGTATCTCGCGGCTTGCTATGGAACAAAGATAAAGAAAATGAACCTTGTCTCAAGTTCGAGTTGACTGCTGGTGTAAGGCAAATGGAGTAAGAAAAACCTACTCGCTGCCCCACATCTGAAATCGATCCCACCAAGCGAGTGAGGCGTTCAGGACAAATATGTCTCCGAGCACATGTTTTAAGATTTGCAGTGGAAGTCAGCACGCCTGACCAGATCCGCCCCATTCTTTTGCCGCCTATCCCGACTATGGATGGTCTTAGCGGCATGAATCTACTTAAAACCTGACGCCCAAAAACAGCTCCGCGGGATGTGGCTCTTGCGCCCACCCTAGGTGTTAGAGGTTGGCTACGCATGTGGATGTTCAATCGATAACCATGGTAGTAACTCAGAGGTGTCGGTTGTCAAACGCGACACACGTGCCGGTGTATGCTTCTTTTGCTGCCTGTTCATCGCAGAATACACTGTCAAAATCCGTGCTACAACAAGTGACATAGAAAGTGTGCAAGGACGAAAAAAAGTCATAAGAGGTTTCTATAATGAGAATAGAAATTGACGTTGAATGGAGTGAATACAGGGGGGTTGTTGCAGATAGAACAGATTCATGTAGCGCTGTATCGAGAGAATGGTGCTGAATTGGCAGCAAGAACATCATTACGCATAATAAGTAAATGTGCATTATTAACTTTAACGTGATTCTGTTGTCCACAATAATGTATTACTTGATGACTTATCGCCGGCATAACATCTTCGCAAGACTGGGTCCATAATTGGCATCATACAGTTTTGCATGGAATATCATTCATAATACCGGTGTACAATTGTTAATGGCGATATGACATCCTAATTAACCATAATTATGCACTATGCTAAGTGAACAAATCAGTTTGATTGACTAATCAAGAATCAGATACGCTTGTGCGCGGTCGGGGGACCGACCGGGCGAGACAGCCTGAAAACCCTTGAAAGTAGACACCACATTTGCTTTGTCATCCTTTAATATATACCAAGCGTGTTGGCAGGCCAAAAATCGAAAATTTTGGTAAATGCGCCGCCCTAATTTACATATTATTGGATATGCAAATACGTCAACATCATTTTGGCGTTTGCTAATCTGAAATCAGAGACCCTGAAGACTAGGGGTAGATCACAACCATCATACGTTATCTTTTTCAAATAAGGCGAGTTATTTCAATAATGGCCGCCTTGATTTGGCATATTACTGCAAAATGCCCAAGGTATCAGATCCGGGATCATCCCGATTCTGGCAATCAGCCACCCTTCAAAGGTATAAAATCCGCAAAAAAAACTTCTGTGGGGTACGCTAAAACGCCAGCGTAGGCTGCTCTGACCAGCGCTGACTTATTTCGTAAACGTTTACCCGTATATACACACACATCACACACACACCACCACCCACACACACAACACGGCCACACACACACACACACCTCACACACACATTTACCGCCGGCCCCACCGCCGCCACACAAAAACCACGCACACACACACATCACACACACAGCACACACAACACACACATGACACGACACACACCGCACACCACACACACACACGACACACCACACACACACACACACACACACACACACAGCACCACCCACACACACACACACCCACGCACCCTTCTCCGCTCTCTCTAGTTAATCCTCTCTTTCGCTATACAAAGCATATGAGTGATGGGCCGGCGATTTTTCCGGTGCAATTAATTTCATCAAATCCCGGCCAGAAGGGATCTACCCAACCAGTTTTAACGCCCCAAGGTGTCATAAAAATATCCCGGACCTTCGTGTATAAAAGCTTGCGCTCCTTCAGACTCGCCGCCCAAGCTCAACCATCAAGTACACGCCGCTCTACCGCTACGCTACCACACGCTCCACCTAGAGCAACAGCGCGAGGGTACATCTTGTCACACCAAGCTGTACATCTTGTCGGCAAGATTTCACGTAAGTCAAGCAAGACTTTAGGTCAGCTATGTACGCTCATCCTGAACATCCTATCTTCGCCAGGCCCCACGCGAATTCAACGAGGGCGCATACCGCGTTAAGGGAAGCTTGGAAATGTTCAGATGCTATATATAGTACAGAAGCCTTATTGCCTACCGCGTATATTTAAGGCAAACGCTTTTAGCGAATTCTCTGATTACAATCGAGTAAAGAAACCGCCCAGTATATAGAATATTTA
>NW_014577604.1:0-8693 GCF_000485595.1 Priapulus caudatus
GTTGAGATTTGTGCCGCAATTCCGTATTTCCTCCTATACCTTAAGTTAAGGGGGAAATATTCCCATCCATTGACACATCATGACCTCTGACCCTTGACTCCCAAATTCTACATCCCGAGTCCTTTTCACGATCCCCCCGACGTCCCGAATATCAAGACCGTACGTCGAGCAGTTATGATTTGTGCCCAACTGTTGATGGACGGACGCACGGACAATCATGCGATTCTACAAGCTGCATCTGACTTCGTCAGCTGAGCTAAAAATAAGAAAGAATAATTACATTCATGCACCTCCAATTCCACACTATGAATTTCTGAAGAACGTGGCCTTGGTTGCGCACATCGCCTTCCTAAGGAAACATAAGAAAATTAACTGAAAATCAAAGACATGTCCTATACATATAAAATATTTGCTAATTTTTTAAGTTAGGATGGCTCCCAAAATATCCTATATTTAAATTTAGCACTTTGAGTTTAGTTTCTTTAAGCGTGGGAATACGAATGAAATATATGTTTAGAAAAGGTAAGTATATGCTGGTCATTCTGCACTGCATTTAGTTTTTGGGAATATTTTCTTCTATGGGGTCCTATATTTCACAAACTATAGGCAGTGCCATCTCCCTTGCACCATATGCAGTAGTAATTTAGATATACAAAATAGTAAACTTTACAACATGGTTTTTAATGTAGTTTTTTTGTACAAATATTGTAGAAAATACTCACTCAGACACGCCCTTTTGAATGATGTCGGGGAAGAGACAGGTTCAATTAGAGGCAGCTGATCCTGTTGGACTGCACAATTGGTAAAAACTGAAAAACGTTATTCAAGTATGAAGGCTCAGATTAGACTAGTTTGTAGAGACTTTGGAATAAATGGATATATTGAAGAAGGCAGAAGAATCAATATAACAATATATTATATATACTTAAAATACTACTACAAAACCTATGCTAGTAGCTTAGAATCTTAAATTCATACTCACTTATGGGGGACTTCTTTTGGGTAGATTTGTGGGACCTTTTTCTAGCTTGGAACATGATGCTACGGAAGGCAGCAGCTATAAAGACAGCAACATTAATATAAAATACATTGGCAACAATAATTTCAAGTTACAATGAGATATTTATTTTTATCAAAATTATTAATGCAATACACACTAGTGCTGAGAGGGTCTATGTCCCTCAGGGTACTATCGGAGGGTACCCTGGGGGACATAGACCCTATGAGCTCAACTAGTTAAACAAGTACATTTAAAAAAAATAAAAAACACCAACAATTAAAACGTTTGGAAGCCATATGAACAAGTGTTGGAAAGAGACCCTACTACACCGATATATTTGGTTCTCATAAGGATTGACGTGTCACACATTACTCATGACCATGACATTGATGTTATGGTTTTTATATATTAGAGGGTTCAGGTACGTTTGTCAACAAGCTCAGAGATAATATATATAAGATATATATAAGAATGATTGTGACCTTTTTTGAAGACCTTACGAGGTGTCGGAGGAATTAAGTTTTCTTCTGGAATATCAAAGAAGATCATAACTGGGGGGCATAGAAAGACATGTTTCAAATATAACGTCAATAGGGGAGAAATACTTTTGATATAATTACTACAATAACACAGCCATTAATAATTATAGTGAAACAAATTTAATAGTCCCATGTTTCAAATGTGTACATTGTTACTGGGCCCATTAATTAGCACCAAATGTGGTGCTATATAAGTTTGTTTTTATGAATTTATAATGACATGTACATGGTTTGTTTACTCAAATAATGCCTCTGCACAAAAATGGAGGCCCACCAAAAGATGTATTGTTTCTGTGACCATAAAACTTGACTGACCTGCTTGATCATGCCCTCCTTTATGTCCGGTCCCTCCTCCGCCTTGCAGCTCTTGGAGATCAGTGCCTGTTGGTACTTCTGCGTGTGTATCTCCTGGGTGATTCGCTGCACACCATCGATCTTCACTGCCATCGCCTGTGGGGGAAGTGTGGAAAAGGTATGAAATCTTGGTTGCCAAACTAAACTTCGCTGTGCAAGTTCATTTACCAATGAAAGAAATGGAAGACCCTGTCTTTACATCGGCATTTAGTTGGTACATCACTATGATTGACTAAATTTAATCTATTAGGGATCATTTTATATTTGTGATTTAAATGTCTAAAAGCACATGCCTCCTTGTCTGCATGGATAACTGGTGGTTGAGTGGTCCTCTCTTGTATCTTCATCAGTATCCACATCTTCCTGTTCATTGTGGTTTTTAACATCTGGTGGTAAGAACAAAAGTTATTTAAATTTTTAATATGAATAACTTGTTGCAAACACATGTGTAATGTGGAATATTAATAGTGTTAACATAATACCATAATAACGACTAAACAACTAATTAAATGTAATAAATGTAAAGTTTGGTAAAATGTCTAAAGTAAAAAAGTCTTTCTTTGCAATCTCATGACACTTACTATCTTTACTGTATTGCAATGCATCATCAACCAAAGCAAGCAATTTATTCTGTGCACATCTAGGCCGGACCAACTCAGCCATTCTCAACAATTCACAGAATTTCCTCTCCAAAGCCCGTTTCAAAACTGAAAAAAGGTAGATTTTACAAAATCTCAGCAACATGTTATGGAAGATTGGTTGTTTAATTATGAATCAAGTGGAGCAAACGTACATGTAGTTTTTCACACGTAGGACACGTTTACTTATGGGTATCTACTCCCTATAGTTGACATGGAGAAGGGTGGGCACCAGCTCAACAATATGCTACATGGCAGACAATTGTCCATGCAATGCATTTGCAGTAAATCAACCCATAGCACGAATGCTTTCTGCAAGCTGACAGAGTCCAAAATATGGCTGAGGTTAATAAAACATTTTTATTTACAATGCGTTTTTTATTGATGACCCGTCCTACATTATATATGCCCCCTTCTATGAGGGGGCCAATTAAGCCCCCAACCCTGACATCTGGAGTACTCCATAGTTATGTACAGAATATACAAGAATGAAATTACGGATCATAAGTCAAAACACAGAAAAATCTATCTCATAACCTGGCATACGAATACGTTATGCTGTCATCACCGCGTACGACGTACTACAGCTTTTCATACAGAATACCCTATAATTAGGTCAGAATCCGGTGTACGAAAACGGCTTTTGATCCCCCTCTTCTATAACAAGCCAAGCATGGCCTCCTGTGACTGTCAAGGCATGATCAATTTACCAGACAGGCACATCTCCAGTCAGGATTCAGGAAATTGTGAGTGGGAAAAATGTTAATCAGAACTAGTACATGTAATCATGTCCACAAGAGTGTGACAGCTGAAAACATTGCAATTGGTAAGACTGCCCTAATAAATTACAAACCACTTGATGATGGAAAAGGTTCCTGAGTAGAGGTGCCATGAGCACACAACACTTGCTTAGCCCACTTCTCTCTGAAAACAAAGATGAGAGCTATTATATTAAAAAAGGTGAATTTCAAAGACAGTCAGAATAAAAATGAACCCAATAAAATATGACTCCTATTCAAGACCCAACATGCTACAAAATTCATAAAAATGTGGTTTTATAGCAGGTATTTACTAGAAGTTGTTACAAAAAGTTGCAAAACCCCTCCGGAGGGTAAACAATTGTGACCCACCTCACACATATTGTGCACTTCATAATAAATTACAACTTCTAGTTCTTCGAGATGCTCTATTTCTAGTGTTACCTAATACATATCCGCTCGATTGTATTGTAAAGAAAGCAGCTCTTCACTTTGCTTCTAAAATCACGATGATGTGCCAAAGGAAGTTTCTTTATGGATGTTTGTATATTGGCAGCCTTCACATCATCATACAACATATTATGCACTTGAAGGTATAGCCGTGTTCGGGCACCAAGAACATTATTGCGGCACAGCTCAATGCTTTTTTTGATTGATTGACATCCACCAGCCACATTGCCAGTCAAAATGTCTCTCACAAGTGGTTCGATGAAAAGAAATAGAGGTCCCCGTGGTGGTGCCATTATAGTAAAATGTCAATAAAATAATATAACACAAGGAGGTGATTGACGGCTTGATGCTTCACTCTCTTTGAAGCAGAAGATCGTGTTCGTGATGACTTAAGTCTTCCGTTCAATGTAAGCAGGACTTCACAACAGGAGAAAACTGAAAAGATAGGAAAACAGATCAGCATTGAAATGAGATGCTCTATTCCAAATCCGGCAAATGCGCAGTTTAGCCATCGCACACATGTACGCCATAGCATGTACTGTAACCACCGCTTGAAATGGTTTGGACTTTTATTCGTTATCTGTTACAAGATATTGCAGAGATCCAAATGTCGAACAAAAATCATGATCAAAGGCGAATGGAACATTATGTCTCGTGGCTTTCTCTATTGCCACCAAGGTTGACCGTAGAGAAATGATACGTGTTGCCATTTTAAATTTTATTTAAAAGTTAGATTGCTCCCGGAGCAGAGTACTGTAGCCCACAGCTATTACAGAACACTGCGCCCGTCTATCAATGACGTAGGGTGCCTAACTCATGGTTATTTTGTGAATAGTATTTTCCTACTTATCTAACTGTCGCGTTCAGGATACCACGAACTATATAGCTTTTAATGAACAGAACACATTTATTAACAAGCAACTCAATAACACAACCAGTTCACACAGAACCAGATCATGAATAACAAGTCGGTTTCAGTTTTGATTCTAAGAACCTTCCCGGGTGGCTCTAACACTATATTACTCATATAGTACCGAATAGTATCGTGACATCTCCCTCCTTTTGAGATTGTCTGTTACTCAACTGAATGTAGAACATTTTCTTAAACATATATGAGAATCGAATAATACATAATAATACAACCGTTTCTTTCTCCCTGGTCACGCAATATTTCACTATGCATTAACCCATTAAAATTTCCACAAAGCACTGGTTACTTTAACCACACTACTCGCTACCAATAATCATTTATCAATATCATCCCGAAAACGCAACGGCTTGCGCACTACCCGACCGCTTGTCCGTGGACCGGGTGAATGTGATTCCACATCCATCTCGTGTACATTATCTTCTGGAGTCTCAGTTCGTTCACCAGAAGATGGCACTGTCTCTATCTTCCTGTGGAATCCCAGGATACACCAATCCGATGGTTCGGCAACAATGCGCCGAAATCGAAGACATCTGAAGGTCAGCCTTGGTGAGGATGTGGCAGAAAACACCGGGAGTGGTTGTGAGTCAAGCCCATCCCTTCTCCCTGATTGCCAGCTAGACCCTGGCAAAAGGTTGGGATGGACTTGTGTGAGTTGGAAGGAAAGCGATATTTGGTCGTGATCGACTATTACTCTAGGTATTTGGAAGTGATGTACTTACCAGAAATCACGTCGAAACAAGTCATTGGTAAGCTCGAGCTTATTCGCAAGATGGGGCATCCCAGAGGAAGTCGTCTCTGATAACGGGGCTCAGTTCACATCAGCTGAGTTCCGGCTGTTCCAGAGTGAATACGATTTCATTCACACAACATCTAGCCCACACTTCCCACAGGCTAATGGTGAGGCCGAGCCTGGAGTGCAAATAGCGAAAGGAATCCTCCGCCAAGAGGATGTGTTTGCTGCATTAATGAGCTATAGAGCTACACCGATTGCAGCTACGGGTGTTAGTCCTGCACAGCTGATGATGGGACGGCAGATACGTACCAAATTGCCAACCCGTACTGAAAATTTAGATCCTAAATTGCCAGATCTTAAGAGGGTCAAGATGACAGATGACCGAGCTAAGACGAGCTACCGTCGGTTCTACAACAGACGTCATTCGGTGAAATCTCTTCCAGAGCTTGGACCTGGAGACATGGTACGGGTAAAGTTTGATTAATCACTACTCCAACCATCTACACAACAGAAGGAATAGGGCAAGACATAGCACAAGAGGTTTCTACTTGCCAGTTTTGCCAGACAAACCGGGTGTGGTGGCCAGGAGACATTTTGGCCCGTTCCCTACACTCAGTGATACCCTGGTGACCTTCATGGATCTTGCCCAGTATATCTCTTCTCCACTCGGTAGGGATTACCATACAATTTCGATACAGGAGCAGATCCCTTGACACGGATAGTTCACTCCTAACCGAGTAGAATGCCTTTACATCCTCTGGCACCGACTGAATCCTCTTCGGCCACCCCACCTTTGTGAGTCCAATCGCCCTCTGTAGCGTTGCATCGCGTACTGTCGCTCTTGTTATACGCTCGAGTTTCTGACTGGCTATGGGCCTCTGTTTGCCTTCTGGAGGTTCAGCAGTTTGTGGACAGCGCTCCACTAGTAAGCATAGAGGTGCCAGATACAGGACACACTGTCAAGAGCATGAACTTTTCGCATGCCCAAGTCCATACAGATACTGTGGGCTTATGGTCTGTCACCAGTTTAAACTCGCTCATTGGTTCCACTGATCAATAAACAGGACATAGAGCAAATCGCATGAGACGCATCAGCAACCTCTGGCACCTCAGCGGCGTTTTGTTGCTCTTGACAGTGTGTCTGCTACCACAAGCTCCTTACCAGGTGGTCAAGAGCACCACTAGTAAGCATAGAGGTGCCAGATACAGTTCTGGAGGTTCAGCAGTTTGTGGACAGCGCTGACGAACAGAGGCCCATAGCCAGTCAGAAACTCGAGCGTATAACAAGAGCGACAGTACGCGATGCAACGCTACAGAGGGCGATTGGACTCACAAAGGTGGGGTGGCCGAAGAGGATTCAGTCGGTGCCAGAGGATGTAAAGGCATTCTACTCGGTTAGGAGTGAACTATCCGTGTCAAGGGATCTGCTCCTGTATCGAAATCGTATTGTAATCCCTACCGAGTGGAGAAGAGATATACTGAGCAAGATCCATGAAGGTCACCAGGGTATCACTAAGTGTAGGGAACGTGCCAAAATGTCTGTGTGGTGGCCAGGAATAGGGCAAGACATAGCACAAGAGGTTTCTACTTGCCAGTTTTGCCAGACAAACCGGCCTACACAACAGAAGGAACCATTAATCACTACTCCATTGCCAGCTAGACCCTGGCAAAAGGTTGGGATGGACTTGTGTGAGTTGGAAGGAAAGCGATATTTGGTCGTGATCGACTATTACTCTAGGTATTTGGAAGTGATGTACTTACCAGAAATCACGTCGAAACAAGTCATTGGTAAGCTCAAACGCTTATTCGCAAGATGGGGCATCCCAGAGGAAGTCGTCTCTGATAACGGGGCTCAGTTCACATCGGCTGAGTTCCGGCTGTTCCAGAGTGAATACGATTTCGTTCACACAACATCTAGCCCACACTTCCCATAGGCTAATGGTGAGGCCGAGCGGGGGGTGCAAATAGCGAAAGGAATCCTCCGCCAAGAGGATGTGTTTGCTGCATTAACTGCAATTGGTGTAGCTCTATAGCTCACCACGGGTGTAAGTCCTGCACAGCTGATGATGGGACGGCAGATACGTACCAAATTGCCAACCCGTACTGAAAATTTAAATCCTAAATGGCCAAATCTTAAGAGTGTCAAGATGACAGATGACCAAGCTAAGATGAGCTACCGTCGGTTCTACAACAGACGTCAGGTGAAATCTCTTCCAGAGCTGGGACCTGGAGACATGGTACGGGTAAAGTTGGACAGGGAGAAGGGATGGAAAACACCGGGAGTGGTTGTGAGTCAAGCGACTACCCCACGATCATACATAGTGACTACCGATGGTTCGGCAACAATGCGCCGAAATCGAAGACATCTGAAGGTCAGCCTTGGTGATGATGTGGCAGTTCCTGTGGAATCCCAGGATACACCAATGTTAGAGACAGTGCCATCTTCTGGTTAACGAACTGAGACTCCAGAAGATAATGCACACGAGATGGATGTGGAATCACATTCACCCGGTCCACGGACAAGCGGTCGGGTAGTGCGCAAGCCGTTGCGTTTTCGGGATGATATTGATAAATGATTATTGGTAGCGAGTAGTGTGGTTAAAGTAACCAGTGATTTGTGGAGGTTTAATGAGTTAATGCATAGTGAAGTATTGCGTTACCAGGGAGAAAGAAACGGTTGTATTATTATGTATTATTCGATTCTCAGTTATGTTTCAGAAAATGTTCTACATTCAGTTGAGTAACAGACAATCTCAAAAGGAGGGAGATGTCACGATACTATTCGGTACCATATGAGTAATATAGTGTTAGAGCCACCCGGGAAGGTTCTAAGAATCAAAACTGAAACCGACTTGTTATTCATTATCTGGTTCTGTGTGAGCTGGTTGTGTTATTGAGTGGCTTGTTAAATAAATGTGTTCTGTTCATTAAAAGATATATAGTTCGTGGTATCCTGAACGCGACAAACGCTACGAACACAAACTGGTTTGAAGTAATTAAATCTACGTGCATGGTAGCGATGGTAGCTATACTACAGTATCTAATTAATTGCCTCTTTGGAGACTTTTTCAAATACTGTGCACTGTGCCTGTTTCCGTTGAACCCCGGTGTTGTAAATCTCTTGACAGGCGTCTAGTGATGATAATGATGCACCTTGCGCATTGTTTCCTGGCTGATCCCGATTATTCACGGGGTTATTGGTTAGTCATTAGCTAACGATCGGTGTGGAGAATCACGTCAAAGATACTAGCAATGTCTCGTACACGCGTTTATTATAGTTGAACACAGTG
>NW_014577604.1:9541-13990 GCF_000485595.1 Priapulus caudatus
CATGCGATTCTACAAGCTGCATCTGACTATGTCAGATGAGCTAAAAATATAACGTATTGAATGATATAGGCTTATCTAGTGCAGTATTTTCATTGAGGTCCCCCCAAATCATCTACTTTAACAACCAAAAACCATTTCATTATTGGAACCCACAGTTGTTTCTCTGCCCAAGTTAACTAGCTATTGTTCTACGACTCAACAAATACAGACGTGGCCGACCATTAATTGGCCGCATTGACTCTACTGATAACACTTAATTACAGAAATCGATGCTGAGATACCCCATGACGATATTAAATTTATAATCATTACAAAATATGACTCTTCTAGTGATATATTGCGCATGCGCTAACACACTAACGTTGCCAGATTATGTACTGGCTGGGATATGCAGCGGGGATCTTACATGCAGGATCATCGTCCTGTTTCTTAAGTGAGATCTACTGATGAAATTTTATCATATAAATCTGTGCTAGAATAGCTCCTCTCTATTTTAAATGCATAATTTTCGCAAAATATTAATATTCTCGAGAAATATTGCGCATGCGCGGGCACTGTTTCATGCGTGCAATACGAACAGAAGACAACTGTATAATATAGCTTGCTGAGAGAGGGAGCGAGTGTTCGGAGACTGAGGAAAGGCAGCGTGGAAGATAGCTGGAGAGGAGAAAAAGGAAGCTGACCGAAAGACAATGGAGGCAAGGGGATGGGCGGGAGCGGATGAAGTAGGGATTTTGCACCCTACAGGCTAGGGCGCTCTCCTAATTATAAACACAGGTCTACTGATAACAATTAATTACAGAAATCTATGCTGAGATACCCCCTAGCCATATTAAATTCATAATAATCACAAAATATAACTCTTCTAGTAAGATATTGCGCATGCGCTAACACACTAACGTTGCCAGATTATGTACTGGCTGGGATATGCAGCGGGGACCTTACATGCAAGATCATCGTCCTGTTTCTTAAGTGAGATGTAATCATGGAATTTTATCTTACAAATCTATGCTAGAATACCTCCTCTCTATTTTAAATGCATAATTTTCGCAAAATATTAATATTCTTGAGAGATATTACGCATGCGCGAGCACCGTTTAAGGCGTGCAGGACAGACTGAAGACAACTGCATAATATAGCTTGCTGAGAGAGGGAGCGAGTGTTCGGAGACTGAGGAAAGGCAGCGTGGAAGATAGCTGGGGAGGGGAAAAAAGGAGGCTGACCGAAAGACAATGGAGGCAAGGGGATGGGCGGGAGCGGATAAAGAAGGGATTTGCACGCCTAAGGGCAGGCATAGGCGCTCTATAATTATAAACACAGGATCTACTGATGAACAATTTAATTATACAGAAATCTATAAGCTGAGATACCGCCGCTAGCCATATTTAAAATTCATTAATAATCACAAAATATAACATCTTCTAGTTAAGATATTGCGCATAGCGCTAACACACTAACGTTGCGAAGAGTTATGATAACTGGCTGAATATGCGAGGCGGGGACGGCTTACATGCAAGATCAATCGTCCTGTTTTTAAGTGAGCATGGTAAATCAATGGAATTTTATCTTAACAAATCTATGCTAGAATACCTCCTCCTATTTTAAAAATGCATAATTTTCAGCAAGAATATTAATATTCTTGAAGAATTACGCATGCGCGAGCACCGTTTAAGGCCTGCAGGACAACGACTGAAGACAACTGCATAATAAAGCTTGCTGAGAGAGGGAGGCGAGTGTTCGAGACTGAGGAAAGGCGCGTGGAAAGATAGCTGGGGAGGGAAAAAAGGAAGGCTGGACCGAAGACAATGGAAGCAAGAGGATGGGCAGAGAGCGTGTGAAATGCGTTGCGTTTGTGCGTGTAGTGCGCAGTGTGTGGCGTGTGCAAGCGTATAACGTGGGGCGTGCGTGGCGTAGGCGTGCGTAGGCGTGCGTGCGTGCGTACACGTGCGTAGCAATAGCGTGCGTTCGTGTGCACGTAGAACGTGCGTGTGTCCGTGGCCGGTGCGTGTGCACGTACAACGTGGCGTGCATGCGTGCGATCAGTGCACAGTACACGTGCGTGCATAGCGTGGGGGGAAGTGCGTGCGTGTGCAGCGGTACACGTATGCGTGCATGCGTGCGTGCGTGCGTCCCGTGTGTGTGTACGTACACGTGCGTGCGTATGCGTGCGTGCGTGTGTGCGCGCAGTGTGCATGTGCACGTAGACAGTGCGTGCGTGCGTGCGTGTGCACGTACACGATTCGTGCATGAGTGTGGTGGCGATGCGTAGTGCACAAAAGAGCCGAGCCACGAGTGAGTTGAATGACTAACAATATTATTCTATTATTCTATATTATTATAGATGGATAAAATTTAATACAGCATCTACGGCAAACAGATATATGGACATCACGTCTATAATGACTTTACACTAACCGCCACTTATACATGTCCACATGAAGGCTAGTGGAAGTTTCAAACTCCCGGCGCGGGGCAAGTGAAATTTATCAAGTGTAAAAAGCCTGGAACTACCACATTAGAGGACTGTGAATCTCGCGCGTGGCATGCGATGACCACGTAAAATGAGCGCCCCCGTCATCATTTTTTTAGTAATAACTAAGGTCAATGGGACGTAAAAAGAACACCGAGGGCGCAAAAAAAACTCTGCTGTAAAACCACCTCAGTGCCATTCGGCTAGAAGGCTGTAACCTAGCCTGGCTTTTTCCTATACCTATAAAGAAGGTATATTATTTCGCAGTTCTTATCGTTATTATATTCTTAAATTTTAATTTCTATTAATATACTTATATTATTATTATAATTATCTTTAATCGTTTATTATCCTTCTATTATAACGCTTCTTGATATAAATCAGTAATACATATATAATTGCATTTAAATAAGAGTTTTAATCGCGGTGATGTATTGTTGCTTATATCTGTCTATCACATAGAACATATATATAAGGCCACTGCTTGATAACATGATTTCAAATACTTATTCAGCCAAATATGGTTGCTCTGTGTTGGAATTTGAACATCTGACCGTTAAATGGCGGGCATTTCAGCTGGCTATATATTATATAGTCATATAAAAGACCAAAATTGATAACAATGTTGGTATTTCTATGTTGACATCTCTCTCTATATATCGCTGCCTAACGCTCCTCACAAATTCTGCTTCATATATATATATATAATATATATATATATATATATATATATATATAATAATATATATTTATGATATAATTTGATAAATAAAGATTAATACCGGACACGGTAGAAATTGACTTCTGTTATAATATATTATATATATTATATATATATATATATATATGTATAATATAATGTAATATATATATAGTAATATAAAAACCAAACGTTTCCAATTAATTTGGCTCTAAATCGGTTTATAACATAACATAAATTGCATATAACTGGTATTCAAGATACGTATTCCACTTGTGAACGTGTAATACATAGGCTACTTACGTGGATCGTTGCGCCAGTAACAAGAAACTGGCAGAAGGCTAGCGTGTAGGTTGCTGCTGTGGAGGTTCTAGTAAGGCCCTATTCTTAGTATATAGCACTGCTATGTACGCACCTGGGCGCGTTCTGCCAGTATCCCCATGCCGCGAAAAACTCTTCGTAGTCCATCACATCACGTCGGAGATTGATCCGCTAGTCCGTCCGCCATGTTTATAACTAATTGCAGCGCTTGCCAATGTTTAAAATAAATGCTAAACAATGTTTAGGGCGGGCGTCGGCGAAAGGCACACATTGAACTGCCTGACCAGCTCTACGACTCCGCAGGTTCCCGTTCTTCCTTAAAGTTCCCGTAGTTTTCACCTTTTACACATCCCGGCCATGCGAAGTGAGAAGCGCGATAAGCGTCAACTTGTGCTGCTAACTTTGCACCTGTGAGGCTACGCGAACCTCTGTTATATATGAAAATATGTTGACCTACGAATAAGTTATTATTTAATTCCGCTGTTCGTATTTGCAACTCACGGACCGTGAACTATCTCATTTCGTATCGGCTGGAAGGCACTTAGGTATGGGACACCTTTCGCTCACTGTACACACACGTTTTACGGATATCACAGAAGGCGAAAGTAGGTTCATAGGTTATTCTTATCAGAGAATAAAAAGTGAAATTCCATCGTCGAATCCAATGTAATGCGACAGTTATTGTAGCATCTCTTTTATAGCTACGAGGGAAGTTCTAAATTTGCTAGATTGTTAGCTCAACCTAATGTATAGCGGAGAAACTATTGGAAGACGTCGGATGATTGCTGGTAATTGTCCGCAGGCAGTGCAGTCTCCTCCTCTTCATCTCTAGCGTGCTCTCATCTAATCTCTCTTTCTCATACATCTAGCGCGCCTCTCTCTCATCTCCTGCATCTCCTCTCTCTCTCTCTTCTCTCTCTCTGCTCTTCGCATCTCTATCTCCTCCTCCTCTCTTTCT
>NW_014577604.1:14823-26552 GCF_000485595.1 Priapulus caudatus
TTGCTATCGTAACGTAGTTTGTCCATCGTTTGATGCATTTTTAATGTGACCATTGAATGATGTAAAAATTATGATGTATCGAATGTCAATGTTGGTAATTATAAATTTAATTTTTTATTGTACTAGTAGGTACTATTAGTATTACTTAGGCCTAAATTTCTGCTGTGCTATTGATAGTGATATGTCTATATACTAGGCATAGTAACCCTGGAATTGAATGTATCCTGTTGTTAAAACTATATCGCTTCACATTCAACAACGGGAAAGGAGCAACACGAGTTTTACCGCAATAATGAATACTTTTCCCCAGCGTCGATAGATGGCGCTACTGTACGATGAAGCGTTGCACGCGTAACGCAACAGTATTTCCTGGATTTTGATAACTTGTGGAGTTGTTCTCATGCTAACTTTGGTAAGTTGAATTTAAATGTTATTAAACAATATGCGGGGTGTTGACCGGACTTATTTATCGCTAGGCCTAATTACTCGTTAGGTTTCTCTTTTCCTAAAAGTAAAATGAGAACACGACAATGCGTAGAATTTTGGGTCAAAGTAGTGTTTACACACCCATGTTCCGTGAGTTTGGTTAGTGTTAGGGTGTAGGGTTAGGTTAGGGTTTTTAAAGCCTGGGTGGTCAAAATAGGATTTTGGCCAATTTTTGCTGTGTAACCGTAGACTAGAATCATCATTCTCTGTTTCAGTTCATTGACATTAATCTTATTAGACATTACATTATTTTACATGGTAATGATACAGTAAAACTCTCATAAGTCTACACTTTTGGGACCAGCATATTTGTGGCCGACTTCACGAAATTAAGGCCGGCCATACGCGTAAGTCGTCATTTTGTCGACTTATACGTAGGGCTCCCCTCCTAGACGCCTGTCGCCGCTACGCAGTCATAAACCACAGGCACTTGGACCGTTTCAATAATAAAATGATGGCTTAGATATAATAATAATAATACAACTTGGCAGTAGCTACTACAGTACCAGCAATAGTCTTAATGTTTGATTTGACGCTAATAACTTCACGTCAACACCGTTAAATACACCGATGCAACCACATAGCCCGCCACGCCATTGTGCATGCACAAGCTACACAGTAGGTTAGAGCAGGTAAGTAAAGCGTTTACAACAGGAAATTTCCAGTACCGCTCCAGCTTCTTGTCGATGCACTAGAGATCGAAATTCAAACTCCAACCGCCATGATATTGCATCTGTGTGGAGCTGAAATGATCACTTGTTCGAAATATTACGTCTTCGCAACATGTGTACGCACAGACTTTTACCCAGAATTATATAGAGAAATCTGCCTCAAATTTGCCCGCAATCGTGGTTCCCATGAACGCGATTGTAAACCGGCGACAAGTACAATGAGCAATGGCCCGGCGGCATTGCATTCCTGGGAGGCAATTCTCCTGGCAATCTTTGCTCCGCAGAATGCAATGCGCCGCCATTGGGCTCATGTACTCTGTCGGTTTACAAGCATGCGGCTTCATGGAAATTTTGCGGCAAATTTGAGCAGGATTTCTTCATATCAATTGTCTTGGTAAAATCTGTGGTACCATGTTGCAAGACGTATATTTCGAACAAGTGATCATTCAGCTACACACAGATGCCAATATCATGGCGGTTGGAGGTTTATTTCGTCTCTAGTGCATCGACAAGAGTGGAGCGGTCTGGAATTTCTGTGTAAACGCTTTCTTACCTTCTCTAACCTACTGTGTAGTTGTGCATGCACAATGGCGTGCGGGCTATGTGTTGCATCGGTGTATTTAACGGTGTTGAAGTGAAGTTATTAGGTCAAATCAAACATTAAGACTATTGCTGGTACTGTAGTAGTACTGACAAGTTGTATTTATTATTATTATATTAACCATCATTTTATTATTGAAACGGTCCAAGTGCCTGTGTCATAAACGGCCCTAGTCTAGAAGACGTGTCCCACAATACTTCATGTCTACAATAGAATACACAATGGGGCCATTCTTAAAAAATCATATGTTTGCTGTCCTCCGACCGACCCACGAAAATAGCCGCGACCCAAAAGTTTTTTTTTACATTTTGAGTTCCATATTTTATTTTATTTTTTTACATTTTTCATAGTTAAGACTGAAACACAAAGCATGTGTGGCAAACATGAGAACAGACTTAAAATAACTATTATGCCTCACACAAAAAAAATTGACCTACCTACCTACCTACCTACTAAAAAAATCATGGGTCGGGGGACAGCAAACATAGAATTTTTTAAGGATGGCCTGGGTCATGTCTTCTAGACTAGCAACGTCATAAACATGTACATGACATCACTTCACACCACATACATAGCAGACAGGAAACAATCGGGTCCGTACATCAATCGACACCGCTGCTGGCCATAACGCACATACATCGTACGCACTAGCGGCAAGCGCGGCACACACTGGCTATCTGTAACACCCGCTGTTTATTACACGTTTGGACATTGCAGGACATTTGTGGTGCACGTCTGCCAAATTTTCTTGGAACACTTGCTGAAAAAATAGGGCAATTCCGCGAGGCCGTGCTCTGGAATGAACTAGTTAGTATAGCAGAATTTTCAGGGAGTCACACAGACTCCTGCATAGGTCGAATATGCGCATATCTGCGACAGCCAGCTCGCACATCTCCTAGACCCGTACACTGCGCCATCAGCATTTCTGATGACGACTTACAGATGGGAAATTACTGTTGTTTGTATTACATGGGACCTGTCTGAGGGTGACGACCTGCACATAATGACGGCTTATAAATGATGACTTAGGCGGGGCTATTCCAATGGATTTACTATGAGACAAAATCGGGGCTTTGACTTTCATGACGACTTATGCGAATTGACGAGTTTGACGATGACAACTTATGCGAGTTTTACTGTACATAATGAACTGTATATATATATATACACACATGTAATGAAACATTAAATGTTATTTAAGCACAACTTTTTCTTACATGAAATACCATTCACTTTCAGGTCACGAACACTACAGTCATTGCTATGTAAGCAAAGACCAGCCGTTCCTGTGCGACGCGTTGCATCCGGCAAGTTCATTCTATCAACGCCACAATGTCGTTGCTGACACTCGCACGCGCAGCGGCGCGACCAATCACCCTGTGCGCCTGTAACCTCGTGCGTCCCCGCCGCCTCTCCCCCGCGCTCCTCGCATCGCCACGGCAACCGACGGGGACAGCGTCGCTGCGACCGTGCACGTCTCAGTTTTTTGACGGCGGCGAGACGGACCCGCTGAATCGCACGTCGGTGACGATCATGAACACGGGCGCCGAGTACGGTCTCATGATCGACACGTTCAGCGCCGCCGGCTTCCGCCTCAACAACGGCATTAGCGTCATCGGGCCGATGGCGATCTTCGCTCGCTCGGTGCTCAGCTGGAACGTCGGCGACCACACCGAGATCACGCCGGACTCGCTCTCGCTGTTCACGCTGCTCGCGCCGCGGCTCGACATTCTCGTCATCGGCGTCGGCGACGCGGGGCTACAGTCGCGCGTCGACCCCGCGGTTCTCGTGTGCCTGAGGCGCGCACGCATCAGCTACGAG
The DNA here is from genome assembly GCF_000485595.1 of Priapulus caudatus. Taxonomy (NCBI): domain Eukaryota; kingdom Metazoa; phylum Priapulida; class Priapulimorpha; order Priapulimorphida; family Priapulidae; genus Priapulus; species Priapulus caudatus. The sequence goes on from NW_014577604.1 coordinate 18,403, forward strand.
CTGCTGCCGACGGAGCAGGCCTGCTCGACGTTCAACTTTCTCAACAGCGAGGGTCGGTACGTCGCCGGCGCGTTCATCCCGCCGTCGGACGTCAAGCTGACAGCCGACGACATCCACGACAACGTGACGCGCGATAGGAACATCTACCAGATACCGGACTGAGGTGGCGCCAGCGTTGCCCGGACGCGATCGCGAGCGGCTCGGGGGGGGGGGGGGGCTGAGACCGATCGGCATTGAAGTTATGAAGGGATGAACACTTCTCTGAAAATTGTTAGCCACGGGGGAAGCTGTTGTCAGAAATGTCTAAAGTAGTTACGACGTCGTAAGGCCCCGGGTATAACGTCAGAACTTTTACGCATGGCTTCCTAGAGTTGTGAGAGTCGTAGCTATTTGTTTTACGATGATGACCGCATGTCTATCAGAGAAGTAATCCTCTGTTTGACACGGTAGTTTGTATCCTTCATCTGAAATGACTTGCAACTCGCGGCAATCGGTTTATGATGGAAGTTCTCCAGATGATAAATTCACTGTGCGTGCAAGAGTGCTTTGTTAGGCTATTCTTAAAATATGACAACTTTAGGCAGGGATGACTTTCTACACTTCATAGTCGTTGCCCTTCATAGAGTTGTGTTGATGAATCCTTTTTGTATGATATGTTAGAGGTGAGCGAGTTTTTGCTTTGTGTTCATTATTTATGTTGAAATAAACAATGTTACACTTTACCTGTGGAAAATTGGGTTATTTATCATTGGTGAAATAATCTGCGGCATGGACCCACAGCCCTTGAAAGTCCATGAATTTTGTCCTTTGTCCTTGAAAGTCCTGAATTTTTCCTTGTGGCATTGAAAGTCACTTGAAATAGGTCCAAGTCTTTATTTTATGTCTAATGTCCTGGAATTTTACATTTTTGACTTGAAATAAAAAGCAGCTCTTCATTGCTTGGTTATCTGACTGACCCTATTCCAAGTCTTCGATAAACATGTTAAATTTATTTATTACTCGGTGTTCATATTTTTCTACACAATTGTGTCAATTTGTGTGTAGGAATTGTGTGTATTTATTCTCATTGAATTAGAGTGTAAAACAACTATTTTTACTAAATATATATGAATCTAGGGTATATATGATTACTCTAGAATGCTAAAACTACTAAGTCACAGTGTCCTTGAAAAAACCTCATTGAAATGTCCTTGAAAAGCCTTTGAAAAAAATAAGTCACACTTTTGTGTGAACCATGTGAGTACCTATAGCACTGCAGTAATAATGTACCATATAGAATCAACCATCACGATCAGGTTACATTCTCTCGGGAATAAGTGATCCCCCTCTCCGAAATGGTATCGCCTACGACCTTGTTAGCACGGTGAAAAGTTAGCCAGGCAAATGGCCGGTTTACAGTCTCAACTTTTTTCACCCCCCAAAGCACAAAATATGATTATACGGCTATAATACGCGTTTTTACAGTCACACATACACACACGCGACCGGGCGCACACACGCGGGTATGGTTGCACGCACGCGTGCGCGTATATTATAGGCGTAAATTCACATTTTGTGGTTTGGGGGATGAAAAAGGTTCGGCTGAAATACGGCCATTTGGCTGGCAAACTTTTCACCGTACAACTGATGCCGTGGGCGATACCACTCGCGAGAGGGGAGCAAGGAATAAGTGATTACTTTTATTCACTGCCTGACACAGCAGATGAAAGGTTAGCATAATTAAAGAACCGGTAACAGTTTATTATTACATGTATTATTACAAATCTTTATGGCATGTAATTCAACTACATGTATACATGTACTGATTGATGATACTACATTACATATTGTCACAGGACCGTCACATGAATCTACGTGAATGACAATACTAAACGACTTGTCTGCGTCAGTAATCGGCAAGGTATAACGGCTGTTTAATCTGCTATCGGCACTCATTCGATCGCAGACGGCTGGTCCATTCACTGCCCGCACTCGCTCAGTAATCTTTGCCTTTCGTTTCAGGCTCGGCCCTCGACTGTTACGTCTGTAACAGCGCCGTCGATGACGCGTGCATCGACGGCCCGTTGGACGGCTACGATGTCACCTGCAGCAATGATTCCCTCTTCTGCAGACAAGTGACCGTGTGTACGTAGATCTATGCAGCGCGGAGAAATGTTTAACGGGTCGCATTCTTTCGGTTGTTCACCCATACGCAGGCATTCTGGCAACGTGATAAAGGTAGGTATGGCCCATACCTACCGTTATCACGTTGCCAGCATGCCTGCGCGCACTTTGAGCAATTCCTACTCACGCTTTCTACCTTTGCTATAATGCTACCTCACTATATTGCTGCCTGTAATGCTACCTCTGCTATATTGCTGTCTATAATGCTACCTCACTATATATAATGCAGCATTATGCTACCTATAATGCTGCCTATATATTGCTACCTATAGTTTAATGCTACCTATAGTATAATGCTTCCTATAGTTTAATGCTACCTATAGTATAATGCTACCTATAGTATAATGCTTCCTATAGTTTAATGCTACCTATAGTATAATGCTACCTATAGTATAATGCTGCCTATATTGCTACCTGTAGTATAATGCTACGGTACCTATAGTATAATGCTACCTATAGTATAATGCTACCTATAATACCACCTCTGCTATTAATGCTGTCTATAATTTTACCTCTGCTATAATACCACCTATAATGCTACCTCGGCTGCCACTCCCTCCGGCTTCTAATAACAAAATTCTAACAAAAACAAAATCCAATACTCTTCTCCATGATTTTTACCTCACCCCCCCTCTCTTTCTCTCTCGCTCTCTCTCGCTCTCTTTCTCTCTCTTTCTTTCTCTGTCTCTCTCTCTCTTTCTCTCTCTCTCTCTCTCTTCTTGTCTCTCTCTCTTCTCTCTCTCTCTCTCTCTCTCTCTCTCTCTCTCTCTCTCTCTCTCTCTCTCTCTATGTCTCTCTCTCTCTCCCTCTCTCTCTTTCTGTATATCTGCCCCTCTCTCTCTCGGCAGCTGTAGTTGGGGAGCCAGATGGAGCTGACCGCACGTGGAGGGAGTGCGGCCTCGAGACGGACGCCGACCACGGCGACGACCCCAGCAACATCGTCTGCAAGAAATCGGTGACGACGAGCACGTACAAGAAGGCGTGCGACTGCAGAGAGAGCCTCTGCAACGCCGCGCCCGGCTTCACGGAAGCCGCCGTCGCCACGGCGATGACCCTCACCATCGCGGTCGCCACCCTGCTGCTGTAGCGGACGACGTCGCCATGGCGATGACCCTCACCATCGCGGTCACCACCCTGCTGCTGTAGCGGGCGGTGGCGGCGGCGCGAGAGATCCCCGAGCGCGCGGAGGTTTAATTTTCCATCGAGTGTGCGTTCACTCGCGCTTCGGCCGACGGATTCGCACGGCAACGACGAGGGATTCGTATGTTGGTATTAGTTAGGTAATGGATGCTCCGTCGGTTCGCGCTGCGAGCGATTCTCGCGAGTTCTGTTTGCGTGCAGTTAGCACGGTTAACGCGGTTTGTCGAAATTTTCCGTAGTGTCTGCAAATTCGATCGGCTAGCGGCTTAATAAAGAAGACGTTTGTGTTCAGCTAGCTGGTGTTGTGTATCATGTACCCTGTCGACAGTAAATGCGAACGCTAAACCAGTTTTGGAAACGAGTCTGGAACTCCCGCCTGTCCCGATTTCAACTACTATATTTGTCACCTTTAGTAAAATCCATAAAAAGTAATCGACGTTAGCAGTTCCGGACTGGGAATGGATTGCTATTTTCAACACTAATAAAATGTCCTCTGAGGACCTGACGAACAGAGATTGTACGAAAGCAACGTCAGAAAGTATAAATGCAAACAAACAGCTCAATGTAGATGATGACATCATCACAGTCGTGATGAGAATTATTTAAATATATTCACATTCTACACTTCTACAACCCAGAACAGAATAAAATACACAACTGCTGAATGGCGGCAGTGCGCACAATTAGTCTACTCACGAGCGAAGGAAAACAAATAGTGTTTTTGTTCACTCCCGGTCTAATAATACTATTACAAACAATACATCACCCAACAAGATGACAACGTCCAAACCCTAAGAGTCCTGTGCCAGGGCTCGCCGAAGCTCTGTGAATGCTTCGCAAATTGCGAGCAGAAGGTGGCGCCACGTACGTTGCTCGTCAAGCCCCAGGCGTAGCATCAATGGGGGTAATGTGGAAGACGAGTTCTCTTGTTGGATGCATTGTTGCTACTGCCGGACACACGGGATTCTATCGCGCATACAGCACTAACTCACACACACCGTCTACGGTCAAAACTACGCTACATGTGTGATGAGACTCACGGAATCGACAGTCAGAGAACCGATTTGTAACACAAGCAGTTTAACAAATGTCGCATGAAGACAATTTCGGGGACGCGGGCCCGCGGCGGGGCGGGGCAGCGTGGGACGCGAGCCCGCGGCGGGGCGGGGCAGCGGGGACACGGCAGTACCTTGCGAATCTAGAAGCCACGTTGCTATGCATTTGCCTCAGTCGAGCTGCATCGGGTAAAATTTTGTAACGGTCTCTGCAAAGCGATCGGTCGCGTTTGTCCGCGCCGCCACCGCCGCCGTCATCCACGACGTTGCCACGGTAACGACGCGACAAGGGCAGAACGATACGTGGGATTCTCGACGCGACGCAAGTCGCACATCGCACCTCCGCATCACAGACGATAGATCAGCTAGCGCCGGTCGCGCGATCGCTCGGACGGACGGAGGCAACGGCCGTCCGTTCCATGCAACAGATGTCTAAACTCTTCCTACGGGGATAGAAAAATACCGGCGCCCCCTGGTGGGGCACGGCTCATGCTCTCGGTCGTCGCCGCCCGGAGAACGATCTCGTAAATATTACCGAAGTAAAATCCGGCGGCGCTGCCCCACGCCGCACATCGGCGGCTAATTCACATTCTACATACTAAAACCGGCCGGACGCGACACGCGCGAGTCATACGCGTGTCTACATCTACGTACGTATATATATATATATATATACATTTATATCGCCTCTCGGTCGTTTACTCCCGCGAAAGGCGAGCAGGAGTATGTGCTTAAAGCTGGATTTACACTACTGACTTTATGTTGGCGAATTGGACCAATTTTGCAATTTGGCAACTCCGAGTTGACAAAAATAGAGCATGTTCTAATCTCCCAACTAGTTGCAGTCGAGTGGTTTGTCGCGCAACTCTTGCGTTTACACTGCCGATGTCGGTTGTATAGTTGGGAAGTTGGTCCAATTCGCCAATTCACCAACACAAAGTCGGTAGTGTAAACCCAGCTTAAGGCGCGCGCACCGACACGTTCGTGTTTTCACATTCGCTACAATTCCACGTTCACAGCAATTCACTATTACTTAAAAACCTCGCCGTGGACAGGGAGCGCTCGCGAGATGAGCGGGTCCGGATCGCTGATTCGCCGAGGCGCGAAGATAATTTCGAAGCCATCCAATAGAGATGCGTTGCCAGGCAGTTACCGGGGAAGCATTGCGTCGTACTTATCTGGCTCCCGTGATTCCAACACTAGAGGGAACAAGTGAGCATCGCGATGCACGACAAAACAAACGCGTTTACGGGCAAAGGTTGCGATGGCGAAATGTAAGGCTGTACTTTCTACACACACCTGATCATGAACGCAATCCCAAGTACGGTTCGACCCACGAGGAAACATTGTAAACCCTACAATATCCCCATTCTTAATATCATATAACAAGACTTTATAATAGAAATAATAATGATAATAATAATAATAGACGGCACTAGATAATTTACCCAGATATATCTACGATATACACTAGGGCTGTCGATATTCCGCCCGAATATTCAATAAAAATCCGATCACAATGATGATGCTGACAGACGAGGGGTCCGGTCCCGCTCCTCCCAGCACTAGATGGCAGTAGTGATGCTTCGTGTCGCCAGAGGTCGCCGCTCCTGCGGGCGGAGACGTCGCTCCGTTCGCACATGCCTCGGGCCGCACAGCCGGACGCCATCTGTGGTGCTGCCCGCCACCAGGGGGCGTGCTACGCTCACCTCGCTTCAAGGAGCGGCGGGACGTCGGACGCACGTCGTTTCGCCGGTATTTAGTTGAGATAGTTGAAATTGCCTAGTTGTTGTCGCGTCGCCGCCGACCGGAGAAGTTATCCGAAGTCCATGCGCTTGTCGCGTGCCTTCCCGCGTGATAACGTTCGCACCTTGAACGCCGCTGCCTGGTACATTTGCTGCGGAGAGAGAGAGAGAGACAGAGAGGTAATGTAAGATCAGGCTCTGATTCAGTCTGCTTCATGATTACACTGTTATCCACATATATATTGAAAAGCGGATATGTACATTATACATCAGCAGCTGGATGTCTAGCACGCAGTTTAGTTTAATCTTTTTCGTGTTTTCTGTTAGGCCAAAACAAAATATAGGTGTGGTTACCGTTTCCCGACCGACCCTATTTATTCCCAGCAACCCTAAACATTTTATTGTCAATTTTCTTTAAAGTAAAAAAATAAATTAAAAAAAATTTAAAAAAAAATAAAAAAATATGAATTGGACAGTTCCTGCTTCAAAAGGCACAACGCACATCCTTCGGACATGGTTCGTAAATAAAATGTTTCAATAAAATAAAATGTTTTCCCTACCTACCTACCCTATTTTTTTTCGGCATGAAACGGTAACCACACATATATTTTGTTTTGGCCTTATTAAAGATGTGCTGATGTTTTCAAGTCACTATGTCACTAGTGTTGTTTTTTCACTAGAGTAGATATACGCAGCTAGTTAGCTAGCCACCCGTTCGCTTATGCCATCTAACGTAGCTACACAGACATAGCCAGTTAGCTACCCACCCGTTCGCCTATGTCATTGTCATCTAACATAGCCAGTTAGCTACCCACCCGTTCACCTATGTCACCTAACATAGTTCAACATACATAGTTAGTTAGCTACCCACCCGTTCATCTATTTCATCTAACACAGCTAAACATATGTAGCTAGTTAGCTACCCACCCGTTCAACTATGGCATCTAATATGCGTAGCTAGTTAGCTACCCACCCATTTGCCTATGTTACCTAACTCAGCTATTAGCTTGACATATGTAGCTAGTTACCTACCCAGGGTTTCTTCTACATAAGAGGCACAGTGACGCACCGCCGTTGTCAAATTTAACATCGCCGTTGTGAAAATCTTCCTGTATTTACCCGCCGTTGTCAAACTAGTGTCAATCCAAAAATAAATGGATCACCACGTACTTCTGACTATATACATGGAAAATCGTAATGAAATTCACAGCAACGTTTCTTTTTGCGTGCCGGCACACTCCTGTGTCATTACCGATTGCAGCTTTTTCCTCGATTCCGGGAAAGTTTTCCTGTCGCTCCCTCATACCAGAGGTGCCCACCCTATGGTGTACGGTTTGTCAATTTAGTCCAACCATATTTCGGTTTACAAACACACACCACATTGTAACGCCACCAACACGTTATTTATAAAAACCTTATCTTCCTTTACAGAAACACGTGTACATATTTCCTACCAACAGGTGCGTGCGCCACCGAGCCACAATTCCCCCCACACTAGTTTGCTAAACCAACACTATACTAGTAGTTGGTAAGCGAACGATACAAGTAGTTTGCACAGAAACATGGTTTTTCGCCTGCAGTACAGAAACATGGTGCCCGTTGGGGGGTTCGGAATCGGCGGCCGCCATATGCGCCCGAGGCTACGTTAACGCGCCACGTACATAGGTCAAAGGTTGCACACTGCGCGGAAAACCATGTTTCTGTGCAAACTACTTGTATCGTTCGCTTACCAACTACTAGTGTAGTGTTGGTTTAGCAAACTAGTGTGGGGGGAATTGTGGTTCGGTGGCGCACACACCTGTTGGTAGGAAATATGTACACGTGTTTCTGTAAAGGAAGATAAGGTTTTTATAAATAACGTGTTGGTGGCGTTACAATGTGTATGGTTGGGGGAAAATATGGTGTGTGTTTGTAAACCGACATATGGTTGGACTAAATTGACAAACCGTACACCATACCACCCCTACATGTACAGCAATAAGCACGCCCACGCGACTAACAATCAGTGCATCCCCCCCCTCCCCCCCCCCCGTACTTCAATCAATAC
>NW_014577604.1:30429-33436 GCF_000485595.1 Priapulus caudatus
GCAGCCGCTGCCACGCCCCCTCCTCTACCCCGAGGACCATCTCTCGCCTCTCCTCTATGCCGCAGCCGCTGCCACGCCCCCTCCTCTACCCCGAGGACCATCTCTCGTCTCTCCTCTATGCCGCAGCCGCTGCCACGCCCCCTCCTCTACCCCGAGGACCATCTCTCGCCTCTCCTCTATGCCGCAGCCGCTGCCACGTCCCCTCCTCTACCCCGAGGACCATCTCTCGTCTCTCCTCTATGCCGCAGCCGCTGCCACGCCCCCTCCTCTACCCCGAGGACCATCTCTCGTCTCTCATCTCGGCGGCGGCGGTCCGGACTCACCCCGACGGCTCGCAGTATGTCCCTGAAGCTAGAGCGCTGCTGCCTGCGCTCCTTCTTCGCGCGATACTTGTTGCTGTCCGTCGCCAGCTGTCGCAGCTTCTCGCAGAGCCCGTCTATGTCGGATCCGTCAAAGTCCTGCAAGAGATTCGCCGCGAGGTGAATCGCGGAACGTGTTGCGCCACCTGGTGGTTGCAAATCACGGAACCTCCGGTCGCGCAAGAACAACAAATCACGGAACCTCCGGTCGCGCAAGAACAACAAATCACGGAACCTCCGGTCGCGCAAGAACAACAAATCGTCCTCGCGTGCGGAGCGCCACCTGGTGATTGTCGATATTTACCAGCCGACCCTCACGCGGGTAAAATGTCGACCCTCCCTCACGCTTACGCGCTGCGTTTCTCAGTCCGACATCGTCACCTCTCTCATCTTCACACGCTAAAAATGCCGTCGTCCCCGCGCTGTCAGGCTCGAGATTCTTACACGGTGACCCTCTCTCATTACATCCTAGCCTGGTGATTCTTCCCCTTTCCTCGATCTGTGATGTCTCATGATCGCCTCACAACGTTCCCCTCCCCACGTAGTGACCCTCCCCCCGACCTGTACCGACCTCGACCTGCGGTGACCTCGATCCCGGCCCAGAACTCGACCCCGACCGTGACCTTGACCTGCAGTGACCCTTACCTCATTGTCCATGCGAGCGAGTTCGTAGCTGAGCGCGATCACCTCGCCGGCAACGATGCGCAGCTCTACGTCCGAGCTTTCCAACAGTTCCTGCAGCCGCGGCAACAAGCTGCAACACAGAGGCAACATTACTGCAACAGTATAGCAACATTACTGCAACAGTATAGCAACAGTTCCTGCAGCCGCGGCAACAAGCTGCAACACAGAGGGGTAGTGGTGGGGTGAGGTAATAGTGAGGGGTAGCAAGCATGTACTCACAATCAGGTGTTGGTTCATGCCTGTGCCTAGCACCTGACAGAAGGCGTCGTAGCGTCGCTTCGTACACCAGCAGTCGAGCTCCAGGACCTCCGTGCCGAACTTCACGTTGTACTCTGAGAAGTCTCCCTCCTGCAACGACGCAAAGGTCATAGAATGGTGCTTTCCTAATCCCTTCTCCCCCAAGGAAAACTCTCTCCCTGTCTCGGTCTTTGCGGCCCCTTCTCCCTGAAGAATCCCCTTTCCTTGTATTTGTCATTCCGATTTCCTCTCCCAGAGAAGTCTCCATCTACCTGCTGCAGCCTTCCCGACCACCTCTCCCTGAGGAGAATGCCCCTGTACTTGTCTCGGTCTCCCTTCCAAGTTCCCTCTGAGAAATCGTGTCTTCCCATCACAGTGGCAACGCCCCCCCCCTCCTCTCCCAGAGAAATCCGATCTTCCTGTTGTAGCCGTAACAACCTGATCTCTTTATTGCATGTAATTCTAACACAACTACATGTACTGAAGACGTCTTTACTCAAGATGTCGTTTTCACGGAGAAAAAATTCTCTCTCCAACGAATCGACCGAAGAGTCATCCTCTGCAGCCTTTATGACCTCCATCTTCCACCCCTTCGTAGTTGCCACGACTTCATCTTCCTTAAGGCACACCCTGGCGAGTCCCCTCTGCTTGCGGTAACCTCTCCGACCGCCCTCTACAGGCTTCGCCCTCCAAGAAAACCACGGGGCCTAAAAAAAGGCCCCGTCAAGCGTCACTTAGCTCGACGGGGCCTCGATTTTATGCTAGACGGGAGAGCTGATTTTCTCCTAGACGGGGCTGATTTTCTCTGGACACCTGGACTGATGTTTATTAAAAACGCGTTTTTAACGGCGAGTGTATTGTTACTGATGGCTTATTCTCCTAAGCGATTTGGTATGATGAATTTATAACAAGCGGCAGCGCATTCTTATTTTCGTCGAATTCGACTTTAGTTTTGCGATTTCTCGGAATCTCAAAATTTGGAACGGGCGCCGACAAAACGCCAAGTGGCAACGCCACCGGGGCTGTTTACGGGGCTGTTATGCGGCCGCGAGCGTGAAAAGGGGAGAAGCCGCCCTAGCCTTCCTGCTCTATGCCGGCTTCGTTTATTAAGACACCTAAAAAATTTGTGAAGGCAGGGAAGCCCTGGAACAAGATTCCCACTTTCGCAGATTTTTATAAAAAAACTTGGCCCTATCAAAATTTAAGGCAATTACCAGAACAATCACTAATTCCAAAAAGTACGAGGTAACGTTCAACTGTTCTATACGTTGATATATTTGATGTCAATTAGCTTAATTACCATAGTAATAACGCCTAATTACTCCTATAACTGTGATCAGATATTGTTTGCCAGTTATGTTTGGTTCACGAATCTATTCATTGTATGATTACTGTCCATGTAACATCTGTATACGACACCATTCCCTATGCATCAAACAGTGTATATATGTGCATTTTTGCAGCTTGAGTTTTTCTAAAGTTTTTTTTTGTTTTTAGTTCACCATTTGTTCAAAATTTTTTGTATCATTATTTTTGATCTTTTGTCATCCTTGTCATGTTTTTGCTGTTTCTCATACTGTATCTATTAGCAGTTTTGCAGCTCTAGATTGCCACACCAACCTAACATGTTTGTATATTAGCTGTCAGGCAATTATTCGATCTAGTATAATAGTAAAATAGTAATATTTTATTTATAGTAACAATATAATAATCTACTTTACAGTAAA
>NW_014577604.1:37555-38675 GCF_000485595.1 Priapulus caudatus
CGCGTTGAATCTCCGACGACACTGACGCCATCTATGGCCTAATCCGACCACACTGCGCGCCATACTGGCTTATTATTCCAACGCCGTCCACACGACTATGTCGGTAACCGCTTGGCGGTCCAGATTGCAGGTTGTCTGACCCTGACTGTGTTGGCCTCTTAGTCTGGTGCTGACGGTGTCTGCTGCCATCGCGTGGGACGGCCCCTGCGTTTGTAGCTCCTAGCTGTCAATGCTTGTGCCATGCGTGCGCCTGCTGTTGCGGCGAGGTCCGACTGTCTATGCTGAATAGTCTTTAACACGTGCTACGATGTCTCGTGAGCATGGCCCTTTGGGCCTGCCCTGGCGGTCTGTTTACACCACTACCCACCCGTTCACCTATGTCATCTAACATAGCTAGGTAGCTATCCACCCATTCGCCTATGTTACCTAACATAGCTAAGCATACATAGTTAGTTAGCTACCCACCCATTCACTTATGTTACCTAACATAGCTAAGCATACGTAGCTAGTTAGCTACCCACCCGTTCATCTATGTCATCTAACGTAGCTAAACATACATAGCTAGTTAGCTACCCACCCGTTCATCTATGTCATCTAACGTAGCTAAACATACATAGCTAGTTAGCTACCCACCCGTTCGCCTTTGCTCACGCGACTCAGCTTTATCGCGTCCGCCGTCAGCGGTGATCCGAGTCCGAAGATGTCGCGCACGAGCTCGTTCTCCTGAAAACAAGCGAACGTCAGCGATCAGCGATCAGCGCAGGCGAACCACGAACGAGAACAGGGAATATGTGCGATGGCGGGAGAGCAGGGCTAATCCCAAAGCAGGAGAGAACAAGGAGAGATCAAAGAGAAAAAAGAGAGGGGAACGGGAATAGAGTGCGTACTCACAATCAATCAAAGTGTTGGTTCATGCCCAGTATTTGACAGGTGGCGGTGGAGGCTGGGGAGAGGACAGGAGGAGGTACTGATGAGAGAGGGAGATAACAGGGTGGGGTTAGTGTGGAGGGGGAGAGGACGGTGGGTTAAGGCGGGGTGAGGTAATAGTGAGACTCACGATCAGGTGTTGGTTCATGCCTGTGCCTAGCACCTGACAGAAGCTAGGAAGGGGGAAAGGACA
>NW_014577604.1:42983-52007 GCF_000485595.1 Priapulus caudatus
GATCAGGGTTGTTACGGCTACAACAGAGAGTCGGATTTCTCTGGGAGAGGAGGGGGGGGCGTTGCCACTGTGATGGGAAGACACGACATTCTCATGAGGCGAACTTGGAAGGGAGACCGAGACAAGAGCTTCAGGCGGCATTCTCCTCAGGAGAGGTGGTCTGGGAAGGCTGCAGCATGGTAGATGGAGACTTCTCTGGGGAGAGGAAATCGCGAAAGACAAAGACAAGGAAAGAAAGGGGATTCCTCAGGAAGAAGGGCCGGCGAAGGACCGACGCAAGGGAGAGAGCTTTTCTTGGGGGAGAAGGCGATTAGGAAAGCACCCATGTCTATGACCTTTGCGTCGTTGAGGAGAGACTCTCAGTTTACAACGTGAATTCGGCACGGAGGTCCTGCGAGCTCGACTGCTGGTTACGAAGCGGACGCTACGACGCCTTTCTGTCAGGTGCTAGCCAGGCCACGAACCAACCCTGATCGTGAGTACATCCTTGTAAACCCCTCACTGTATTTACCTCCACCCCACCACTACCCCTCTCTGTCCTTTCCCCCTTTTCTAGCTCTGTCAGGTGCTAGGCCAAGGCCAATGAAACCAACACTCTGATTGTGAGTACTGCTGGACCCCTCCTATTACCTTCACCCCACCACTACCCTCTCTTGTCCTTTCCCCTTTCTAGCCTTTCTGTTTCAGGTGGCTTAGGCACAGGCATGAACCAACACCTGATCGTGAGTACATTGCTTGTAACGAGCTCACTATTACGCTCACCCACCACTACCCCTCTCTGTCTTTTCCCCTTCCTAGCTTCTGATTCAGCCTGCTAAGGGCACGGCATGAACCAACACCTGCGATTCGTGAGTACATTGCTTGTACCCCTCACTATTACCTCACCCCACCACTACCCCTCTCTGTCCTTTTTCCCCCTTCCTAGCTTCTGTCAGGTGCTAGGCACAGGCATGAACCAACACCTGATTGTGAGTACATGCCGTTGCTACCCTGCACTATTACCTACCCCACCACTACCCCTCTCTGTCCTTTCCCCCTTCCCTAGCCTTTCTACGACCCCCGTCCGCCCCAGGCGCGTCAGGTGCGTGAGGCACAGGCTATGAACCACACCTGCATAATCGTGAGTACATGCTTGCTACCCCTCACTATTACCTCACCCCACCACTACCCCTCTCTGTCCTTTCCCCCTTCCTAGCTTCTGTCAGACGCACACGCACACGCACACGCACACGCACACGCACACGCACACGCACACGCACACACACACACACATCTGTTCACCCACCCGCACGTACAAGGCTACAAGGCTCCAAGCAGGCAAAGGTACAAGCATCCACAGACGCCTGCTATCGCCACGTCTACGGCTCGCGGTCATTCACAAAAGATTTTGCTCACTTGTTGATTTCGGTGCTGGTCCAGGATGGGGGCGCTATCGTCAGCAGCAGCGCCCACGCCGATAGAGCGCTGGCGTGCAGCAGGGTGACATCTGGTGGCAGGTTAGGACGAGAGCCGTCGCCCTTGAAAAACGACGCCTTGAAGACGTTAAGCAAACCATCCATGATCGAGACAAGGTTCTGAAACGGGGAAAAGACGTTCAAAAACATATAGAGAATGAAAAACAAAATACGGCAATGACAACACGACACCCGTCTCCCTTGTCACATGTTCTGATGTATTATCAACCCCTGATGATAACATTCACATAATTAAATAAAAGTGTCAATGCAACTGTAGCTCACCACAAAAAAGGACACAAATAAGTGAGTGAGAAGAAGTCCGTTTTAATTGAGCAACCATCGCTGTACATTATAGAAACAAAGAGTATATATGGGAGAACTCCCATTATATACTCTTGATAATTATATGTGTAATTTTGTGTGTGAAAATAAATGTTTGAGATGTGAAAGTCTGAGATGTGTGCGAGTGATGGCGTTACACCTAAATGATCGCCATTTAACGTTTTTATAATATTCAGATTTAGGCACTGCCTAAACGCGGAGCTCCCGATGTGTAACGTGTAAGATTGAGAGGATACGCTTATTCCACGTAGCTGCTATATACCACGTGACAATGGTGTTTCCCTGCCCATAACACAACTTTTGTCAAAGGTTAATTGGTTGCATGGAAGTGTTTACTTCGTATGAGTTTTTCTAGGCTGTAGCACACGGTTGCCATCTGTATATCGCAATAATAATTTATAAACCAAAATGAATCACAATTTGTGACGATAGATAGCGCTATACCCGCTTTTGTGTTTCTTAGCGATGGCGTTCGAAATAAATAGATTATGCTGCGTTCCGACATGTTTTGTAAAACGTTACTGTAATATAGACGTTTTATCGGCAGGGTGGAGAGAAAATACCAATTTTGCATTAAAGATATTGTCAATGAAATCTTGTAAAACGAACCAGACGAGTGACACCACAGACTGTTGTGTCTATATAATATGCTATATAATTGCCAAAACCTAACTAATTTGCTTTCTTTTTTTAATATCAAAACCCCTAGCCATTATTCATTCACATACCAAAAATGAGCAAAATCCATTAAACCTGAACTGACTAATGGCAATTCCCATTTTTGCCAAAAGATTGCCGTGGCTCGAAAGTACGTCGACTGGCGTGCTCCAAAATAGGACATTCAATATGGGAGCATAGCAGTAACAACTATACCCAATTTCAAACATGTGGGTGGTCAAACGGTTCCTGAGTTATCGTTGACCGTAGACAAATGTTGACGGACGAACGGACGGACGGACGGACGGACGGACGGACGGACGACGGACAACGACCCATGGCAATAGCTCATCTTGACGATGTCAAGGTGAGCTAAAAATGTATTGCGAAACGCACTGTTATATTCGTTGTGCAAGCACGCGTGAATGTGCTCCTACATCATAAAAAAAACAAGTATACTAGCATACTGAATCTAATGCATACAGTATATATGCACAGACAACTCGTATGCAAACGGTATTATATAGAGACAGACTAGCCGAGATTCTGGAGTCAGAGACTTACCTCATTCTCCCCTCCAGCTATGAAGCAACAGAGTCCTAACGCATCAGCACACTGAAAGCAACAATATACAGCAGTCAGAGATTAACCCCGCACTTAAATATTGTTATTAAATTATGAAATATATATATATTAATTTATAATATATAGTAAATATTGTTATATTTCTCGCCGCTAACTCCTCATCCTCCCCTTTTTCCGAGATCTACAATAATGTACATTGCTAACTTTATAGCTCACTGGCACTGAGATAGAGAGAGGCTGATCAAAAATGCGTGGATTTGCGTCACACAGAGACGGTCCATGCACCTCCCCTTCACACACGTCTACTGTGATGTCCCTCTGCTCCCTTACATGCTCATCTCAAGGAGGCTTTACGGTCACACATCTCTCTCTGCTCTACCTGCTTCTCTTAGCTCTGCGATAACACACACCCATCCATCCACCTTTTTCCTCCAAATTTTGTGTTGATAAAAGTTGTTGTGATAACAAATCGCAGGTGAAATGAAAATGCTGCGAAAAGCTCTCCCTCCCTCCCTCCCTCCCTCCCTCCCTCCTCCCTCCCTCCCTCCTCCCCCAGCTTACACTGCTGCGAGCTTTCAGAGCGGCCGTCTGGTCCTTCATGATCGTTAGGAAGATGCTTCGGAGCGGCGCGTATAAGCTCTCGATGTCGTCGACGATGCCCAGCTGAACGCAGAGCAGGCAGGCGACGGCAGCAGCCTGTGTCTGCTCCTCACCTTTACCCTTCTTCAGACACCGCTCCAGGGCGTCAGCGATCGTCATCTTCCTGCAGACGGCAGACGCACGATTATAACACGACGGACGGATAGACAGACCGTTAGTGTGTTAGAACGGACGGCAGACGGACAGATAGACAGACCTGCCGTCCGTTCTAACACACTAACGATGCACGATTAACACGTTAGACTGACAAAGATTTTACGTCGTTGATGTAAGACTGACGACTCGATCTTAGACTGGCGCGCGTTAGATATCACGACGGGATTCCGCGAATTCGCGCAAATCGCAATTCCAACTTCGAAACTAATTAATGCATGCTGTAATTGCACTGATAATCAATTTAATATGTGACAATAATTTAACTCTAGATGATCAAATTTAATTGATATTATTAACGATTGATGACCGAACAGTATAATATAAAGTGTAATGATGTTTAAAAGTGTAATTCGTGGCTTTAGAGAGTTAAGAGAATGCACGCAAGAAAGATCACAGTGGGCCGGGCGCGTCATCTGCGCGAGTGTGGGTTTCCCCCGGTTACCGTAAACCGGATTTTCGCGTTTCTGGCGACGAGCCAGATTCACGCAGGCGGACAGTTTATCGAACGCGGCCATCTCTCTACATTACGTAACGTTGCGACAGAGACACCCCCCCCCCAACCCTCCGCGCGCGCTCAACTGACACGTCACGTCACGTTACCGGCTCGTACGAAACTGGAACCTCTGCCGAAAACATTTCCATCGCTAACTATATTACGATATTTCCACCGCGAACACTGGAACGGATCCGGTCCGAGCGATCGCCGCTCTTTCAGTTTCATTGCGGAGGAAACGCATGCTCTCACCTGTCACCGACGAAGTCAACAGCGATCTTCTTGGACAGGCCGGAGCGGATGCCAGTGAGGGCGGCCTGACGTGCCTTCGCGCTGTACGAACGAAGAAACGATCGCGTGAACAACAACTCTTCACCATCGCGAATCATTCGAGATGGATTCCTTCCGAAACTTAACTGCACTCAAACTGTTTCGGAGAAAATATAGCTTATTATTATGAATATTATGATTGTTATTCTCGCCGTAGTCGATTTTGTCACGATCGTATTTATCGTTAAATTATTATAATCACGATTATTGTTATAATAAATGTTTTTCTTGAGTGGGGAAGGCAGAAATTGCCAGTATTTGTAAGACAATTTACGCTCTACTCTACATGTAGCATTGTGACTGTGGTTATACGACTGTATGCATATGAACTAGATCTTTGGATAATTGGCAGGTCAGGTAGAGAACCGGTATGTGAACGAAACACTTTCTCCATTATACATCATCTTGAAATCAGAGCGAGCACTGAGACTAGAGGGAAAACTAGTAACCTAGATTACGCTGAGAGATAGAGAGGCAGAGCTTTTAACCTCTCAAATTACACACGGCAGAAGGCGTACGTAGCGGTTATAATACACCACTGCACCGATTCCATACACTTTCTCTCGCACGCCTCACCGACTCTCACCTCTTCTCTGCCAGCCCGTCGATCTGTTCGCGCATCTTGTTCTCAAACTCCTCCTGCGCGGAGATGTCGTCGATCTCACCCGCATCACCAGGTGGCGCCACTCCCGGTCCTGCCGCCAAAAAAACAAACGTCGCCAGATGTAGACACGTGTGTACTCGCTCTTCCTACGTACCAAGCACGAGAGACACGGCGAAACACGAACGGCGAGCGAGATTTCGCACGTACGATTCGACCACTCACGGTCCGGCTCAACATATTAAAACCGCGTTAGTACGATATCGCCTTTCCTTATCGCCTCCCTTTCCAACGGCATTGCGTAAGACAAATCATATACCTCATCATATACCTCGCTCACGGCCCGCGCCCCACAACCCTGCACTGTGCAGTGGCGTGCGAGCTCAAGCTGTAGGTGAGGAATCTAATGCGACCGTTATATTTCGAGATTGAAGTGCGAGAAATCGGTTCTAAAAAGATTTTTGGTAAATTTTCAAGGGGTATTTCAGACTCGCGATAGAACGTGATAGATACGTCTCGTGCACTCGCTGCACTCATATGAGAATATAATTTCTTGTAAGTTGAACACGAGATAATCTCAGGACAAACACTAGTAGAAAATTATATTCCTCGTTATGCTATTATATTATTATTATTATTATTATTGTTTACTACCATGGGTTCTCGCCTTCGTTCCCCACCATTAAAGAAATAGCGTTAAAAAGCGAACGACCCTGCACACGAGACCAAGGACAGGCTGCTACACAACCCCAGGCAGTAGCAACAAGCTACTGTAATACCTCAAAAGAATGACAACGTGCAGTAACCAAACCCAGAATTTCAAGGCTGCGTATGCCGCGCAAACATGTCCATCCGCCGCATGCTCGTACGAAGTGTGCATGACACGGTATACAGTCATACATACACACACAGGTTTAATAATACAATTTAACGTGAAACGAAATGAATAAAATAACATAACATTCACGGTCACCACTCGCAAATGCTTTTAAAAAACACACGGTCAAAACGAATGAAAGGAGAGTTAATTATTTCTGCGGGACCCCTGGACGAACAGCGAAATATTGTGAATTTCGCGGTTGTAAGTATTCTGTAATAATAGTAGTACGCCAACCAAGAGTGACATGGTAACTCTTCCAGCACACAGGGATGTATACATGTTCGTACGCCACCTACCACGCGCCACCTGGTGTTCCTCGTCGGAACTACTCGACTGCGCCGCGCCGCCGGAAAACTCGAGATCACAGGAGCCGCTGTCGCCTAGCAGCGACGACCACGGCGACGCAGCCTCCTCCGCGAACCTCTCCCTTGGCATGGCTTCACCAGACGAGATACGCGAGCGTCGGCGCCGGTCTAAGTCAACTCTAGCTTGATACGGGGTCAGTCTATGTCGGCGTGTGTCACTTCACGCGCAGATGCCAAAACTAACGCGAACTTACACGAACTAACGCCAAAACTAAGTCTTTACTGCTCCACCGATCAACCACGAAGTTACGGCCAATTCTCGGTAAAAGTGGGTCGCGTGCGGCGAGTGATCGGTGCAGACTGCCGCCGTCACGTCAAACGACGGGGCGCAACAAAGGGGGCAAGCGGATAGGTGGCAGTCTAGACCGTGATGCAATGCGAGTTGGAGACGAGCGGGCCGTTGCACGGTCATTGTGCAACAATGCGAAATAACAACAGATGCACCGCTGCTGCCGCGCATAGGGTCTATGTCCCCCAGGGTACTGCCGGAACGTACCCTGGGTACGGTCTGGTATACCGGAACGTACCCTGGTAACTATCTGATATGGTTAGGGTTAGGGTTACTGGTTAGGGTTAGGGATAGAGTTAGGGTTAGAGTTAGGGTTGGGGTTAGGGTTACCGGCCTTTTGTGTTTTTAGCGTATGGCGTCGAAATAATAGTTTTATTGCTGCTGTCTCCGACATGTTTTTGTAAAAACGCTTTACTGTGAATATAGACGTTTTGTCGGGCGGGGTGAGGTGAAAATACCAGTTTTGCATTAAGTTTGTCAATGATCTGGTAACGAACGACGGTGACACACAGATGGGTATGTGTCTATATATATGCTATATTTTGCAAACCTAGAATTTGCTTTTTTTTTTTATATCAAACCCTAGATTTAATTCATTCACATACAAAAATGGAGCAAATCTATTAAACTGAACTGTGAATGCAATTCCGATTTTTGCAAAGATATGCGGTGGCTCGAAGTCGTCGACTTCGGCGTGCTCCAAATTGGGACATTCAATTATGGGAGCATAGCCAGTAACAACTATACCAATTTCAACAAGCATGGTGGTGGTAAATGGTTGCTGAGTTAATCCGGTGGTGACGTATGACATGTTGTACCACGAACGGCACGGTGACGGACGGAGGTCGACTCGAGGACGGTCCGCCCGCGGACGGACGGACGGACCACGACCATGGCAATAGCTCATCTTGAACGATGTAAGGTGAGCTAAAATGGTATTTGCGAAACGCATGTGTATATTCGTTTGTGCTGAAGACCGTGAATTGTGCTCCTACTTCATAAACACAAGTATACTAGCTACTGAATCTAATTGGCCATACAGTATATATGCACAGACAATGTATGGCAATACGGTATTATATGGACGGCTAGCGAGATTCTGCGGTCATGAGACTTCCTCATTCCTGCTCAGTTTGAGCAAACAGGAGTCGTAACGCATCAGCACTGAAGCAACAATTACAGCAGTCAGAGATTACCCCGCCTTAATATTGTTATTAATTTAGAAATATATATATATTAATTTATATATATAGTAATTATTGTTATATTTCTCGCGCTAATCCTCGTCCTCCCCTTTTTTCGAGATCTACGGTTTAATGTACATGCTACTTATAATAGCTCCACTGGCACTGAGATAGAGAGATGGCTGATCAGAAAATCGCTGGATTGCTGCGTTCACACAGAGACGGTCCACTGCACGATCACCCTTTCACATACGTCTACTGTGATGTCCCTCTGCTCCTTACCATGCTCATCTTTCAGGCAGGCTTTACGGTCACAACATATCTCTTGCTGCGTCTACCGCGTTCTCTTAGCTACTGCGATAAAACACCATCTCAACTTTTTCTTAAAATTTTTGTGTCATAAGTTTGTTGTGATACAATCGCAGGTGAATGAAAATGTGCGAAATGTCTCCCTCCTCCCGTCCTCCCTTCCTCCCTCTCCTCCTCCTCCTCCCAGCTTACACTGCTGCGGCTTTCAGAGCGGCGCGTCTGGTCCTTCTATATGATCGTTAGGAAGATGCTTCGGAGACGGCGCGCGTATAGCTTCGGATGTCGTCGCGATTCAGTCTGACGCCGAGCAGGGCAGCGGACGCAGCAGCTGTGTATGCTCCGTTCACTTTTACCCTTCTTTCGTAAGCGCTCCAGGGCGTCAGCCGGATCGTTCATTTCCTTGGCAGACGGCGACGCACGATTATAGACGACGGACACGGATGACAGACCGTTAGATGTGTTGACGGACGCGACGGGACAGATATAAGACCGTTAGTGTCGTTAGAAGGCGGCAAGTGCCGATTATACCACGACGGACGATAGAAGGACGTTTAGTGTATTTAGAACGGACGGCAGCGGCAGATAGACGACGTAGTGTGTTTAACGACGAGGACGACGAGATAAGAGCAGACCGTTAGTGTGTGCTTGACGGACGGGCGGGCGACTGTACGAGGACGGGATAGCAGACGTTTGTGTGTTAGACGGCGGCAAGACGC
>NW_014577604.1:52032-56352 GCF_000485595.1 Priapulus caudatus
CGTTAGCGAAGTAGGCTGTAGGCGACTCCCTAGACTCGTTAGTGGAGTAGCGAGCGTACGCGTACGTCATATTATGATAGTACCAGCGGTACGTTCCGGGTATCCGCACCATACGCCAGGGTACGTTCCGCCCAGCTTACCCTGGAGGCACATAGCCTTCTCACCGCTTGCTGCTCCCTCTACATCTCGATCATTGTTATTACATTAGTACTTCCACTCAGTCCTGTTAACACCTGTAGGGCTGGTGCTGGAAATAGCATCACCAGAATGGGACTAGAATGTCCAGAATAACTTTTGAGCAGATCCAGCTAGGTTTTTAGTCGATTTTCACTACTGTTTACATAGTAGCAAATAAACAAATTAAAATATCAGACTGGGTTAAGCAGTCGTTGCACAAGACATGATCTATAGACAACTGCATAGACAACTTGGACATACCAGCACGCAGGGTAGCGGCAAAGTCATAACACAATAGCATGCCTACAAGCAAAGGGGGTATATTAAAAGGGTTCTTATAGTTATACAGAACAGGCCCACAGCGTGCGCACCGCCCGTTGTATATTTAACATCGCCGATAGTGAAAAGTGTTCCTGCCATTTACTTGAATAAGTACGTATCGTATCTATACAACCTATAAGTATATCAATTACATCTGATAAATTTGGAATCCATCGATGCGCGCTTTTTTCCCAAACTGGCCATTACCTTCTTTACGGAGCTATCGTCTAATTTCCCCTCAAGAAGAAACCCAGAACACATCACCAATACAGAAGACAGAAGGGTAGAGACCTGCTATGCATATATAGATCTCTGTCTGCAGGCAGACTGAGCGTTGCTGTACAAGCCGCACACAGCCGGCGATTAACACACAACGCCAACGGAACAGAATTTTTACCTGTACAGCACACACAGACAGCGAACCTCGCAACACACTCACTTTCCACACCAAGCCGATAATCCAACACGGTAGTCTGCCAGCTATCCAGCCATGCGCAATTCACAACGGATTGCCGCCACTGCTGCACGTACTAACTGCGCCGGACCTAAAGACCTTCGATGAATGAGATGCCATTGCCTGCGCATGGCTTGAACACTTTCCTTGATACACGACTGCAAAACGACACCCACAGTAGACATCGCAATTTCTTGCAGCATTACCCCATGCGGCCGAGTGCTTCCCCGCCCCCCCCCCACAGTCACCGCTCGTCGTATTTGCGAAGGGTACAAACTTCTCCGGTAATTTTGATCTGGCCAACGCTGATCGTAAACCGTACTCTACGTGCTATACACTAGCATGCTAGATGTACGCCCACTGCAGCAAGCGCGAAAAGGGTATTAGTATCAAGAGCCCATTGTAACCCCCAGAGCGTGACAACGCTGAAAGAGGAAACCATGGTGCTCATTTCAGCAAATTAATAAAGTTATACCTACCTGTATATGTAGTACTTCTCTACCGGAATATTATGCAGCGAGTCATAGCTAGCCAATATAAGATCAACCGCTGTCTCTACGATGTTCTATGCCGAGATCATAAGCGCCCTAGAAAATCGAGTAATTCCTAGTAATCCTAGCGCCAATATCACCCAGCTTAACACGCCTCTCGCGCGTGTAGTGACGCCATAGCATATATTACAACATGACTAACCATGGTGTTGTATATATCATGCGAGTCACTAAAAGTGCGAGAGGGCGTGATGGGCGCGTGATTATGCGCTAGGATTACTACGACACTTACTCGATTCTTCTAGCCTTTATATCTCGCATAGGGAACGATCGTACAGACAAAGCGGTTGATTATCATTGGCTAGCTCATGACTCCTGCATAATATCTCGCGTAGAGAAGTATCAAAATAAGTAGGTAAACTTTATTAAGTTTTATTCTGAAAACGACACATGGTTTTCCACATTCAGCAGTTGTACACTCGGGGTAATGGCTCTTGCATAGTATGTAGTGCGTGGCTCGTCCTGCGTCCATTAAAGAATCGAAGGTCTACAGGTAAACGCAGCAGTACATACCGGTGTGACTTACGAATGGGCAGACATTCAGGGATACCAGGGTAACTGTAGGCTGGGGTACACGGCAACCATGGCAACCCCCACCACTCGCTATTCGTCCATTCCAGGGTACAAGGGTGTCGCCATAGGCAACCGCCACCCGCTCCCTCTCGTCCGCTTCAGGTTACCGGGGTTCGCCACGCGACCGCGTCTCCGCTCGCAGACGCGTCCGAGTTCGAGCTTCTCAGCATCTTACCTAACGCCATCTCGTTGGAAGTCCGACTGAGGCTGAACAGCTTCCCGCTCGCTGGCCGGTCCTAATCCCCGCTGCCCGCTTCGCATCGGACGAGCGACCTCCGGCGCCCCCTTGCCCTGGACAGATAGACAGACCGTTAGTGTGTTAGAACGGACGGCAGACGGACAGATAGACAGACCGTTAGTGTGTTAGAACGGACGGCAGACGGACAGATAGACAGACCGTTAGTGTGTTAGAACGGACGGCAGACGCACGATTAACACGACGGACGGATAGACAGACCGTTACAGGGTTCATAGTAGTAAGACACATGTTGAAATAAGGACTTATAAGACCTATTCTGGAGGCTAAAATAAGACTTTTTTACGCGATTTCTGATAGATCACCGACTATTATAGTACACTAATAATATTTATACACAATTGCACAGCAGATTTAATTATTCCAGCTTATAAAAATGGTCCTTTGGCAAAAAATAAGGACTATTAAGTACTTTTCTAAGATTTCACCAAAAATAAGTACTAATAAGGGCCCTTATTTTATTTTTGGCAAAATAAGTACTTATAAGACTTTGGAAGACCCACTACGAACCCTGTGTTATGCCATCAGATGCAAAGAAATGCTGTGTAGTTACGACTATTAGTGTTGTGCGCTAGACGAACGCGCGCGGTCACAGCGTACCCTCGCTGATAGGGCCAGCCCACGTACTGACTCTTCGTAGCTTTCCTACGCCCGAGTCTGTTGGTAATAACAATTAAATGTTGATTAAACGTACTGCCGTACGTGTGTGCGTGTGGTGTGTGTGTGTGTGGTGTGTGTGTGTGTGACAGTGTGTGTGTATGTGTGTGCATGCATGTGTGTGTGTGTGTGTATTTGTGTGCATGCATGTGTGTGTGTGTGTGCTTGCGTGTGTGCATGCGTGTGTGTGGTGTGTGTGTGTCACTGTTTGTGTGTGTGTGTGTGTGTGTGTGTGCGTGTGTGTGCGTGTGTATGTGTGTGCATGCGTGTGTGTGTGTGTGACAGTGTGTGTGTATGTGTGTGCATGTATGTGTGTGCATGCATGTGTGTGTGTGTATGTGTGTGCATGCATGTGTGCGGTGTGTGTGTGTCACTGTTTTTGTGTGTGCGCGCGCATGCGTGCGTGCATGCGGTGAGTGTGTTTGTGTGCATGTGCTTGTATGTGTGTACGTGCATCATGTGTGAATGCATGTCTGTTAGAGCTCTACCAGTGTAGCTCCTTCTCTCCTGCTACTGGGAGCCTGTAGCAGGACCGAAGGGGCTACACCGGTAGAGCTATTTCTGTTAGGGACCAAGGATATAAGAGCTGTTCACATTTGCACGTGTCGCACATTTGCGAAAATGAATTGTGGTCAGCGCTTATATCCATGAACCGGTTCAAGGATAGAGATGATGTCCAGGACGGTGATAGGATAGGATGATGTTTATAACTGAGCATGCTCTCTATCCTTGAGCCCACGATCGAGCGCTTATTATATACATAAACCTCTGTTAGTGCTAGCTCCAGGAAACGGTATTGCTAGGGTTAGAATACCGTTTCAGATTCTTGCCCACAATTCCTTGTAGTTGGCTCGGTATCCAACCATCGACACAGCTAGCGTCACAGTTAATAGCTCAAACGAATCTATAAACCTCTGGCTTGCTCGCGGTAACTGGGCGCTACTGGGCGCTACTTATTTATTGAGTTATGCCGTTTTTCTGAGATGAATTGGATCAAAACAACCAGACAGCCGCCATGTCTGCCATGTTCAGTGCAACTAAAATCGGCAATGGACCTGATTTTCACACTGCGTAGGCCAAATACAACGCAAGTACATATCTTCGCAATGATAATTATTAAGTTGTTGTAGATTGACGATTCCTGGTTTTCAATGTTTTAATATTTATATATATACGAGTATATGATGCTTCTTTATGCTCGCGCCAACGCAAGTAGCAACGCTATGGTATGTTATGTCGTTTCGGGTTTAAAGTTGGTAGTAAAGTTCCTGGTAAAGGTTCTGGTGTAAAGTTGTGGAAGTGTTCAAAAAGATAGGTGAGATGTCCATGTT
>NW_014577604.1:56377-68036 GCF_000485595.1 Priapulus caudatus
AATAAAGTTTACCTACCTTATTTTGATACTTCTCTACCGGAATATTATGCAGGAGTCATAGCTAGCCAATATAAGATCAACCGCTTGTCTCTACGATGTTCCTATGCCGAGATATAAAGCGCTAAAAATCGAGTAATTCTAGGTAATCCTAGCGCCATATCACCCAGTAACACGCCTCTCGCGCGTTTAGTGACTGCATAGATATATACAACATGCTTCCATGTGTTGTATATATCTATGCAGTCACTAAAAGTGCGAGAGGCGTGTTACTGGGTGATATGGCGCTAGGATTACCTAGAATTACTCGATTTTTAGCGCTTTATATCTCGGCATAGGAACATCGTAGAGACAAGCGGTTGATCTTATATTGGCTAGCTATGACTCCTGCATAATATTCCGGTAGAGAAGTATCAAAATAAGGTAGGTAAACTTTATTAAGTTTGCTGAAACGACACCATGGTTTTCCTATTTCAGCGTTGTACACTCGGGGGTTAATGGGCTCTTGATAGTATGTAGTGCGTGGCTCTCCTTCGTCCATTAAAATTCCGAAGGTTACAGGTAAACGCAGCAGTAACCATACCCCGGGTGTGACTTACGAATCGGGCAACATTCAGGGATACCAGGTAAACTGTAGTGGGTACACGGGCAACCATGGCAACCCCACCACTCGCTTTCGTCATTCCAGGGTACAGGGTGTCGCCATGGCAACCGCACCGCTCCCTCTCGTCGTCCCAGGTTACCGGGTGTCGCCACGGCGACTGCGTCTCTCGCTCGCAGACGCGTGCGAGTTCGAGCTCTCAGCATCTTACCTAGCCCATCCTCGTTGGGGAAGTCCGACTGGAGGCTGAACAGGCTTCCCGCCTCGCTGGCCGCGTCCGAATCCCCGCTGCCGTTCGCCATCGGACGAGCGACCTCCGGCGCCCCCTTGCGGTCACCTGAAATCGAAACGAAGAGCCGGTGGGTGGCAAAGCGACGACAGATTTACGCGAGATGCCTTCTGTGGTCGTCGTGGCGACGGATAGAGGCGCGAGCGTCTGTCTATAGCGTGTTTTTACCGCAACAAAATTTTTTCCGGGACGCACTGTGTAACAATGGGACTCATCGTCGGAAAACGTGCATTTACGAACGCGATATCGGAAATGCGTGTGAATAGCATGTCATTATACAAGTAATTATTGCTACATCGTAACAGTCGCAGTGAGTGCATTCTATCGCGAGTGTTAAAGGAAGCCACAGACACATGCAGGGTTCTGCCCACGGTGGGCGGCGGTGGGCGGGTGTGCCCGGCACTCGCGGTTGCCGCCCGGCACTAATTTTTGATATAAAAGATTTTTTTTTTTAAGTCTGATATATGGGCTTTTTATTACTCAGAATGCAGGAAATTGAGTTTCAGACTATCCAAAATCAAAAATTTTCCGGTTGGGCATGCCCCCGGAGCCTCCTAGATTGGCTTCGCGCCTACGGCGCTTGCAATTGGATGCGCCCGGCACTAAAAAATCATGGGCAGAACCCTGACATGCTATATCTCATCTAGGAAGCGTGAGAGATCGAGCGATGACGATGTAGCAACAGTTTACACCTGCTTGAGTTACACGAGCTAGGTGCAAAACGATAGACGTCGCGACGAAACGAAACGAGATGCTAGTTGACGTAAACGACAGGCGATACATGAAATGAGGAGATGATGCCATATTAAACACCGACGACGACAACAGTGCTGCAAACCACGTGTTCACTGCCTGTCGCTGGAAGGAGTAGAAGTGGACAGGCAACGATGGCATGCTCACAGACAGATCTATGTGCTGCGTGTGAAGACGTGAAATTAGTGGAATTATAGCGCGACCCAGTTCTGGCAGAACGCTACAAGGTCAGTATACATACGGACAGACAGACATGCATCTGCCGGCAAGCTACACACGCGCTAACGGCATTTATTTGGATGCGACGGGACAGACAAGTAAAATGCACTAGTATCGAGCGACTTTTACATTGTGGAGCTGGCAGAGTGAAAGTATACCAGTGTTAGAAATGGCAGCCCGTTTCCTGGTCCGGGACCGCTAACTTTAGAGCAGGACTGGATAATTTTTATTGGATATATCGCTATACGTTGTAATATTATATTATAAAAACACGACTGGCTTCAAGGTTTTCCCCGACCTTTTTCCAAAACTGGTTTAGTGTTCGCATTTACTGTCAACAGGGTACATGATACACAACATCGTCTAGCTGAACACAAACGTCTTCTTTATTAAGCCGCTAGAATTTATTTTTGAATTTATTTTTCACTTTTCAGAATTATTTCCATGACTGTGTTTAGCAGAATGACTCACAAGCAGACTCAAGGGTCTACAGTCCTAGCATTGTGTCGTATTTTATAACCACAAGATATAATAATATACCAATGTAATTATGCTGACGGCGAGAAACGACACCGACGGCAACGGCACTAATAACGCCGACGAAAAAATAACATTATTAAACGGTGGTGTAGATAATGTAATGAATCTCAATCTCTGCCACCGAAAATACATGTTGAAAACCGCTGCTGCAGTTTTGCGGTATACAAGCAAGCAGACCATGTTATCATGAGTCAAGCACGGGTATTGACACAGACGTGCACTGGTAAGGGGAAGGAGAGTTCACACTAGACATCGTCCCCCACACGGTACATCTACTGCATCTACTGCTACAGGGTTCATAGTAGTAAGACACATGTTGAAATAATGACTTATAAGACCCTTTCTGGAGGCCAAAATAAGACTTTTTTACGCGATTTCTGATAGATCACCGACTATTAAAGTACACTAATAATATTTATATACACAATTGCACTGCAGATTTAATTATTCCGTATTATATATACAACAATTCTTACTCTAAGTCGAGAACAGTTTATAAAATTGGCAAAAAATAAGGACTATTAAGTACTTTTCTAAGATTTCACCAAAAATAAGTACTAATAAGGGCCCTTATTTTATTTTTGGCAAGTTAGGGTTGGGGTTAGGGTTAGGAAGTAGGCGTAGGCGACTCCCTAGACTCGTTAGTGGAGTAGGCGAGGTACGGTACGGCATATTAGATAGTACCAGGGTACGTTCCGGTATACCGGACCATACCCAGGGTACGTTCCGCAGTACCCTGGAGGACATAGACCTTCTCACCGCTGCTGCCCTCTACATCTCATCATTGTTATTACATTAGTACTTCCCACTCGTCCTGTTACACCTGTAGGTCTGTGCTGGAAATAGCATCACCAGAATGGGACTAGAATGTCCAGAATAACTTTTGAGCAGATCCAGCTAGTTTTTATCGATTTCACTACTGTTTACATAGTAGAAATAAACAAATTAAAATATCAGAACTGGGTTTATAGAGTCGTTCACAAGACTGCATCTATAGACCAACTGCATAGACAACTTGGACATACCAGCACGGCAGGGTAGGGCAAATGTAACACATAGATGTACAGCAAGGGGGTATATTAAAGGGTTTCTTATAGTTATACATAACAGGGCCACAGTGTGCGCACCGCCGTTGTCATATTTAACATCGCCGATGTGAAAATGTTCCTGCATTTACTGATAAGTATATCCTGTATCTATACACCTATAAGTATATCAATACATCCTGTAAATTTGAATCCATCATGCGCGTTTTTTCCCAAACTGGCCATTACCTTCTTTTTCTAATTTTCCCTCAGAAGAAACCCAGAACACATCACCAATACAGGTAAGACAAAGGGTAAGACCTGTATGATATATAGATCTCTGTTCTGCAGGAGACTGTAGCGGTTGCTGTACAAGCCGCACTACAGCGGCGATTAACACACAACTCCAACGAACAGAATTTTTACCTGTACACACACACAGACAGGAAACCTCGCACACACTCACTTCCACACGCGATATCCAACACGGTATCTGCCAGCTATCCAGCCATGCGCAATTCACAACGGATGCCGCACTGTGCACGTTACTAACTGCGCGGACCTAAGACCTTCTATGAATGAGATGCATGCTGCATGGCTTAACACTTTCATTGATACACGACGCAAACGACACCACAGTAGACATCGGCAATTTCTGCAGCATTACCCCATGCGGCGAGTGCTTCCCCCCCCCACATCACTCGCTCGCTCGTATTTGCGAAGGTTACAAACTTCTCCGGTAATTGATTGGGCAACGCTGATCGCTAACCGTACTCTACGTGTATTACACTAGCATGCTAGATGTACGCCCACTGGCAGCAAGCGGAAAGGTGTATAGTATCAAGAGCCCATTAACCCCCCAGAGCGTACAACGCTGAAATAGGAAAACCATGGTGTCATTTCAGAAAAATTAATAAAGTTTACCTACCTTATTTTGATACTTCTCTACCGGAATATTATGCAGGAGTCATAGCTAGCCAATATAAGATCAACCGCTTGTCTCTACGATGTTCCTATGCCGAGATATAAAGCGCTAAAAATCGAGTAATTCTAGGTAATCCTAGCGCCATATCACCCAGTAACACGCCTCTCGCGCGTTTAGTGACTGCATAGATATATACAACATGCTAACCATGTGTTGTATATATCTATGCAGTCACTAAAAGTGCGAGAGGCGTGTTACTGGGTGATATGGCGCTAGGATTACCTAGAATTACTCGATTTTTAGCGCTTTATATCTCGGCATAGGAACATCGTAGAGACAAGCGGTTGATCTTATATTGGCTAGCTATGACTCCTGCATAATATTCCGGTAGAGAAGTATCAAAATAAGGTAGGTAAACTTTATTAAGTTTGCTGAAACGACACCATGGTTTTCCTATTTCAGCGTTGTACACTCGGGGGTTAATGGGCTCTTGATAGTATGTAGTGCGTGGCTCTCCTTCGTCCATTAAAATTCCGAAGGTTACAGGTAAACGCAGCAGTAACCATACCCCGGGTGTGACTTACGAATCGGGCAACATTCAGGGATACCAGGTAAACTGTAGTGGGTACACGGGCAACCATGGCAACCCCACCACTCGCTTTCGTCATTCCAGGGTACAGGGTGTCGCCATGGCAACCGCACCGCTCCCTCTCGTCGTTCCAGGTTACCGGGTGTCGCCACGGCGACCGCGTCTCTCGCTCACAGACGCGTGCGAGTTCGAGCTCTCAGCATCTTACCTAGCCCATCCTCGTTGGGGAAGTCCGACTGGAGGCTGAACAGGCTTCCCGCCTCGCTGGCCGCGTCCGAATCCCCGCTGCCGTTCGCCATCGGACGAGCGACCTCCGGCGCCCCCTTGCGGTCACCTGAAATCGAAACGAAGAGCCGGTGGGTGGCAAAGCGACGACAGATTTACGCGAGATGCCTTCTGTGGTCGTCGTGGCGACGGATAGAGGCGCGAGCGTCTGTCTATAGCGTGTTTTTACCGCAACAAAATTTTTTCCGGGACGCACTGTGTAACAATGGGACTCATCGTCGGAAAACGTGCATTTACGAACGCGATATCGGAAATGCGTGTGAATAGCATGTCATTATACAAGTAATTATTGCTACATCGTAACAGTCGCAGTGAGTGCATTCTATCGCGAGTGTTAAAGGAAGCCACAGACACATGCAGGGTTCTGCCCACGGTGGGCGGCGGTGACGGGCTGTGCCCGGCACTCGCGGTTGGCCCGCCGGCCTAACATTTTTGACTATTAAAGATTTTTTTTTAAGATGCTTGATATAGGGCTTTTTATTACTCAGAATGCAGGAAATGAGTTTAGACCTCATCCAAAAATCCAAAACTTTTCCGCGTTGGGCATGCCCCCGGGAGCCTCCGTAGATTGGCTCGCGGCCTACGGCGCCACTCTGCAATTGGATGCGCCCAGCACTAAAAACATCATGGGCAGAACCCTGACATGCTATATCTCATCTAGAAGCCGTGAGAGATCGAGCGATGACGATGTGCAAACAGTTTACACCTGCCTTGAGTTACACGAGCCTTAGGTGCAAACACAATAGACGTTCGCGACCGAAAACGAAACGAGATGCTGTTGACGTAAAACACTGGCGGATCACGAATGAGGAGATGATGCCATATTAAACACGACGACGACAACAGTGCTGCAAACCACCTGTTCACTTTGCCTGTCGCTGGAAGGCGAGTAAGGAAGTGGACAAGCAACGATGGCATTGCTCACAGACAGATCTATGCTGCTGAGTGTGTGAGACGTGAAATTAGTGATTATAGCGCCGACCCAGTTCTGGCAGAACGCTACAAGGTCAGATTTATACATACGGACAGACAGACATGCATTCTGCCGGCAGCCTACACACGCGTAACGGCACTTTTTTGGAATGCGACGAGGACAGACAACTAAAATGCCACTAGTATCGCGCCGACTTTTACACTTGTGGAGCTTTGGCAGAGTGAAGATACCAGTGTTAGAAATGCCAGCCCGTTTCCTGCGTCCGGGACCGCCTACTTTACGAGCAGCACTGGATAATTTTTATTTGGGATATATCCGCTATACGTTGTGTAAATCATTATATAGAAAACCACGACTGGCTTTCAAGGTTTTCCCCGACCTTTTTGCCAAACTGGATTTCGTGTTGCATTTACTGTCAACAGGCGTACATGTACACAACACTTCGTCTAGCTGACACAAAACGTCTTCTTTATTAAGCCGCTAGATATTAATTTTTGAATTCTGATTTTTCACTTTCGAATTATTTCCTAGACCTGTGTTTAGGCAGAATGACTCACAAGCAGCTCAAGGGTCTACAGTCTAGCAGTGTGTCGTATTTTATAACCACAAGATATAACTATATGTACCAATGTAATTATGCTTGACGGCGTAGAACGACACCGACCGGCACGCCCACTAATAACAGCCGACGAAAAAATAACATATTAAACGGATGGTGCTTAGATAATGTTAATGAATCTCAATCTCTGCCCGAAAATACAGGGTTTGAAAACCGCTTGCTGGCGTTTTGCGTAGTATACAAGCAAGCAACCATGTTATCATGAGTCAAGCAACGCACGGTATTTGACACAGAGTGCCACTGGTAAGGGGAAGGGAGAGTTCACACGTAGACCATCGTCCCACACGTACATCTACTTGCAATCTAACTGCTACAGAGGTTCATCAGTAGTAAGGACAACATGCTTGAAATAATGACTTATAAGACCCTTTTCTGGAAGGCCCAAAAATAAGACTTTTTTACTGCGATTTCATGACTAGAATCACGGACTTTAAGTACACTAATATACTTTATTATAACACATCTTGCACTGCAGATTAATTATTCCGATTATAATATACAACAATTCTTACTCTAAGTCGATGAACGTTTTATAAAATTGCAAAAAATAAGGACTATTAAGCTACTCTTTTCTAAGATTTCACCAATAAGTTACGAATAAGGCCCTTTATTATCTATTTTTGGCCAAATAAGTATTATAAGACTTTTGGAAGAGCCCACTCGACACCCTGTGATTATGCCATCAGATGCAAAGAAATGCTGTGTGATTACGACTAGTAGTGTTGTGCCGCTAGACGCACGCTGGCCGGTCACAGCGTACCCTCGCTGATAGAGGCCAGCCACGTATGACTCTTCGTAGCTTTCTACGCCCGAGCGGCTGGCGTAATAACAATTAAATGTTGATTAAACGTACTGCCGTACGTGTTGTGACGTGTGGTGTGTCGTCGTCGTGCGTTGTGTATTGCTGCTGTGCATGCCGAGCGGGTGGTTGTGTGTTGGTGTGCGTGGTTTGTGGTGTGTGTGTGTTGTGAACAGTTGTGTGTGTATTCAGTGTATCGTCACGATTCATCGATTATACTCGATCATCGTTGAACGTTGGCCTCGAACCAAGCGCCTGGGTTATCCAATCCATAATCGATTCATCGAAATTAAAGTCCAAACTATAAATGTATGTTTAGCTACTATACAAGATTATCCCTTTATTAACATACATGTGTTATACACACAGCTAGTAAACAGTTGCAAAACAAACAGTAAACAGCACACACGTATGCACACGACGTTTAGCCCCGCAGGCATTCAACACCCCGAGTTAACGATTGTAACCGATCATCGGATTTACTTGGGTCCAACGCAATGAAGCGATTTACGGAAATTACAACGCATGGACAACATAGTGCTGATATGTGTGCTGCATGAATGTGTGTGGACGTTCGCAGCTGTGTGGCTTGCAGTGTGTGCAATGCGTGTGTGCGTAGGTGTGTGTGTGTAAACTGTTTGTGGTGTTGTGTGTGTGTTGTGATGTGTGTGAACCTGCACCTCTCTCCGTGTGTGTGTGTGTGTGCGTGTGTATGTGTGTGCATGCGGCGCGCCGGGGGTGTGTGTGTGACAGTGTTGTGTGTATGTGTGTGCATGCATGTGGTGTGCTGTGTACATGTGTGTGCATGCATGTGTGCGGCTCTGTGTGTGTTATGTGTCACTGTTTTTGGTGTGTCGCGCCTGCGACTGGTGCGTGCATGGGGTGGCTGGTGTTTGTGTGGCATGTGCTTGTTATGTGTGTACGTGCCTCATGTGTGATGCATGCTGTGTAGAGCTCTACAGTGTACGCTCCGTCTCTCCTCGCTACTGGGAGCTGTAGCAGGACGAAGGGGCTACACCGTAGCAGCTATTTCTGGTTTAGGGACAAGGATTAGAGCTTGTTTCACATTTGCACGTTGTCGCACATTTGCGAAAATGAATGGTGGTCAGACGGCTTATATCATGAAACGGTTCAAGGAATAGAGATGATGTCCAGGACGGTGATTAGCGATAGGAGGATGTTTATAACTTGAGCATGCCCCCTCTCTATCCTTGCAGCACGACGAGCCGTTCATTATATACATAACCTCTGTTTAAGGGGCTAGCCTCCAGGAAACGGGATGCTAGGGTCCCGGTTAGATACTGTTCAGATTCTGGGTCGGGCGCCACAATTCCTCACAGGTAGTTGGGCCTCGGTATCCACCATCGACACAGCTTAGCGTCACAGTTATAGCCTCAACGAATCTATAAAACCTCTGGCTTGCTCGCCGGTAACTGGGCGCTACTGGGCCGCTACTATATTTATTGAGTATGCCGTTTTTCTGAGATGAATTGGATCAAAACAACCAGACAGCCGGCCATGTCTGCCATGCTTCAGTGCAACTCAAATCGGCAAATTGGACCTGTTTTCACACTGCGTTAGGACAAATACAACGCAAGTACATATCTTCGCAATGATAATATTAGTTGTTGTAGTATGACGATTCCTGTTCTTTCAACTGTTTAATACTTTACTATATGAATTTACGAGCTATATTGATGCTTCTTTATCGCTCGCGCCAACGCAAGTAGCCACCGTATGCGTATGTTATGATCGGCTTCGGGTTATTCCGCGTGCGGTTTCGAAAATCCATGCGCGATTGCTAACATGGCGGATTGGGCGGTCTTTAGGTGAAATTGCGGTTTTGGCTCTTGAATTTACCGCGTACTGTTGCACAGCAAACTGAAGTAATTAGTTTTTAATAACAACGCTGCGATACCTTAACGGTGCAAGGTTATATTTGATACAAAACAAGGCAGAAATGCTTAGATGATCATTTTATTTGAGATATACGTAATTGTTCGGTAGTTTTTGTACAGCTACAAGATTTTTCAATGGATGGATGTCAGGCGGTGTATTGACGTTAGTCACACAGCCTGGTCGGGTTATGTTAGTGCCTGTGGTACGTCGCATGTGGGAAATACTGTATGAATCGGTCAGATTGGTTTCAGAGGGGCTAGAAACAGATCTAGAAGCTGAGTTAGTTATCAGCTTATAGCAAGAAACACATTAACACAATTAACAAGAAAGCAGTTCCAAAATTAGAAATACGTTAAGCAGAAGTAGCATGTGAAATTTCTGTGAATGACTGCATGATTATGTTTTAATGTAGGCCTAATGTAAATGTAGTACTAGACTACTACTAGTAATGAATTATTGAATACTAATTGCCTAAGCGACTGCTCCCGTGCTAGAAGTTGCGACACGTAACGAAGCATTGCTATTACATGTTTAACAAGGCCATCCAACGCAGACTAGGGTGCGTGAAACATGGAATACGCCATCTGAACAACCAGATGGTCGAATAGCAATGAGTGAGTATGCGACCAGCACTGCAGCTGTGTGTTGGTATGCACTGTAGTCTGTACAAGTGATACTAACCTTTCCCAGACCTTTTCTGCTTCTGCTTCTCGCTTCCTCGTTTAGGCATCGCGCCAGAATTTTCCTACGGCGAGTTATCGTCAAGAAGGTAATAGAGTTCCTCGTGAATAATTAACGCGAAAACTGCCTTCGATTCGTAGTAAATGTAAGGAGAAATTCGCTTCCCAACTGCAGCTCATGTTACACGATGAACGTGAAACGTGATCAACGATTCAGGCAGGCGTTCACCCGAGTCTTACAAACTCATGCACCCTCATAGAACGCAATGCAATGCCGGCATGCCGGGAAGGGTTCTTTTAGGATTATGGTAAATTATGTCGCAATCGCGGTTTACCCGAGAGAGGGCGCTAGCTGTGTACTCAAATGGAAACGTGTTTTGAGCGTGGGAAACCTTGTTAATTTTGTATTCAACGTTGAGTTTTTCATGAATTTCAGCGTATGATTATATTTTACATTGCTATGACAAATAATTTTGTCCTTTAACCTAATACTTTAGTTCTATGAAATCTGATTAGCTTTGATATACGAAATTTTGTCAGAGCAAGGAAAATTAATTGTAAACAATGGTAAGTCGGTCACAGACACACATCGTCACACTACTACTACTACTAGTAGTAGTACTACATAGTACATGATTAATTATACATAGAATGATCATTGCTAAATGAACTACACATTGCAATCTTTCTACTATTCTAGGAATCATAATGATAATAATCCGCATTCTTTATCAGTTTATTATATCATGCACTTAATGATTAGATCGTGGTTGGCCCATCTATATTTGGGCTATTTCAAATACATTGAATGATTGATTGAACCCACCTAATTCAATTGTTATGACTTGTTTTTATGTTTGCAGGCTAGAAATGCTGAAAAGGCGATGTGAGTATACTAATTACTAATGGTAGTTTTGTTAGAATCAATGTAAAGCGAAGAAATATAAAGGATAGTTTGGCCAGGCGTAGAAATTAGAATGTAGTAAAGAGCATACACTGGGTGTTCGTAGTGCTTCCTACATACCAATGCTACAGACAGCGTCAATAAAGACAATAAGTATCTGAAGCTCTTATTTCAGACATCTAAAAGACTCGGGTGGTAATGTATCAGGGGCGGATCCAGGGGGGGTGCAGGGGGTGCGCACCCCCCCTAAAAATTTTGAGTTGCCCTTTTTTCTGGCCCACGGGAATTTTTTTTCTCCAATTTAAAAAAAAATAATATAGATTTTTAAGCAGAAAAAATACTGAAAAATAAGTTGATGTTTTCCGAGGAGTTTTTTAGGGGGGACGGGGGGCTGACCCGACTTGTTTTCTGGGCTGCGACAGATCGCCGCCAGGCTGCGCCACCGTTGATTGCTTTGTTATAGACTGGTACCCTCCTGGGGTAATAACCCCCCTCTAATTTTGCTTCAATAATTTCATTCTGAATAGTTTTCGATGTTATCTTGCTTATGCATTTTTTTACATAAAACGTACTTAGTAGTACTATTACTATATTCTCTCTG
>NW_014577604.1:68813-71153 GCF_000485595.1 Priapulus caudatus
GCAGTTTGATTTCACCGCGTACTAGTATTTTGTCGCTCTGATGGCAGTTAATTTCAAGCAAGTTGATGTTTTTTGTGGCTTTGTTGATTTTGCCTTGTACTGGAATTGTCTGTTTCATTGCTATGACAAGACTTGAAGTACAAAAATTTCGCCTCATATGCTCTGAAAATGCATAAAAAGGAGTCTGATTTTTAAAAATTTTCTGGTGGAGGTCCCCCCGACCCCCCACCGGTTCCTTCGCACCTGCGGTCCTCGCGCACGAAGCGGCGGCGCAGCCCCCGCTTCAGTTGCCCCTAACAAAATCTCAAAGTGCCCTTTCCCACCTGCACCCCCCTAGACAAAATCCTGCATCCGCCCCTGTGTATTGTAATATTATTTCCATTTAACAGGACGGCCCTGGCACGGTGGAGAGATGCCCAGTTAGCCGAAGCAAGAGGTGAAAAGGTATTCATCAATTTATAGGGCTTTATTCACTAATAATTTAGCATTTGTGTATCACGTGGAATCTACATTATTAATGTAAAGCACCACTTACTGCAAGAGTACACGAGTGAACTTAAAATGTAATAAATATTGGTGTAAGTGCATTAATTACTTTGATCATGTATATATATATATAAATGTATATATATATATAAATACTTGTGTTATTGTAGGAGAGACGGCCATTCATTGCCTCAGACTGTGACGAACTTCCTAAAGCGGAGAAATGGCGCCGCCAAATCATAGGAGAGATCTCGCGCAAAGTCGCGCAAATTCAGAATGGTATTCATGTTTGTGTATTTCGTAAGTTTGCTCGGAAGCAAGCTAGATGGGGAGGGAAAGAAATAGAAAGAGAGAGAGAGAGAAAGAGAGAGAGAGAGAGAGAGAGCAAGACAGGGAGAGAGAGAGAGAGAGAAGTAAGAGTGAGGAGTTACTCATCTAATGCGCACCCATCCTGCATTTGTAACAGATGTCCATTTGTTTTTCCGACAGCCGGTCTGGGAGAGTTCCGGATTCGTGACCTCAACGACGAAATCAACAAGCTGCTGCGGGAGAAAGGTCACTGGGAGGCGCACATTCGCGAACTAGGGGGCGCTGATTATGCACGTATCGGCCCCAAGATGCTAGACCAGGAGGGCAAGGAGGTTCCTGGGAACCGTGGCTACAAGTAAGTCTCCGTTTCCTCCCGTCTTCCCATTCCTGGCTAGGCGTTCCATCCCAGAGAAGTATTAGCTTGTGTGTAGACCACGTTCAGCATGTTTCATGGCAACGTCAGTTTGATGTGGGTGTGCAGAGTGCACCGTGTGGTATCCCTGCACGTTGTTACACACCCACACACACGCGTACGCACGCATGCACGCACACTTTGATACACTTCAAAGTGACAGCAATCCCTTGAAACTACGCATGCACGCAGACACACACACACACACACACACGCACGCACGCACACACACACACACCCACACACACACACACACAAAATACACACCTTTCCCACAGATATTAGGCCCTACAAAGAATTTCAACTAAGTAGTAAAGAAAAAATCCCTTTTTTTGCAAAAGAAAACAAGAAGGAACATAAATCCAATTTTAATTGGATCACACACGAACGAAATCCACCTTGAGAACAAAATGTTCTTTATACGGTCAATAATAATGTTATGCGCCACTAGATGTCACCGCGTGTATCCTGTGGCAGGTATTTCGGTGCAGCGAAGGAGCTGCCGGGCGTCCGGGAGCTGTTTGAGCAGGAGCCGCCGAAGCAGCCGCGCAAGACGCGCGCAGAGCTCATGAAGAACATCGACGCAGACTACTACGGTTACCGTGACGATGACGACGGCATCCTCATCCCGCTCGAGAGGCAGAGAGAAGAGGAAGGTTCGTGCGGCAGACGGCGTCGTCTCGTTTTCTTCCTCCTATCTTATATATTTGATCGTCGGCGTGGCCATCATCGCTGTCACTGTTTCCACCATTGTCATTTGTCATCATTGTCACTGCCATTGATATTAGACTCTAATAATTAGAGGATATAAATCAGTATAGGATTCGGGGAAAAGTTGCTGGGAATGCAGGATCTATATTCCCATTTCCTATGTTAATAATTCTTGCTATCCAAATTTGAACAATTCGGTAGGGTTAAAGAATTACTAAATTCACGAACACTAGTGCTTACCCACTATCAATACTAGTGCCACGGACACATTAGCTACCAGCAGAGAATTTTGCTGGTTTATGTTATCCGATCAGGAGTTTATGATATAGGTCTATATTATCAGGAGTAGATAATAGGGAGGAGTGTGACATCAATAAACAAGGGAAATTCGTCATTTACTAGCCTTATAATACCTACGATTT
>NW_014577604.1:71178-77526 GCF_000485595.1 Priapulus caudatus
GACGCTACAGGCCCTAATACAGTCGGCGAACGACGCTACAGGCCTAATTAAAGTCGCGCGAAGACGGCTACAGGCCTTAAGTCACGCGACACGCTACACGCCTAAAGGTCGGAAGCGCCTAAGCCTAATAAGTCGCGCGAATGACGCTACAGGCCTAATAAAGTCGGCGCGAACGACGCTACAGGCCTAATAAAGTCGCTGCGAACGGACGCTACAGGCCTAATAAAGTCGCGCGCACAGACGCTACAGGCCTAATAAAGTCGCGCGAGCCGACACGACGCTACAGGCCTAACAAAGCCTTTGCCTCGGCGCTCTGCTCTCTCAGCGTCTCACTCGCATATTTCTCCAGCAGGTTCATCTTCTTCCTCTGGATGAGGGCTGCCTCCACCTGCGCGAGATAAGGAGTGAATCATCAGTAACGAGCATTGCGGTAACGAGCAACATGATAACGAGCGATGCGGAAACGAAAGACATCGTGAATGGTGGGGCAGCTGCGTTACTTCATTCTGGCGAGTACGGCACAATGATGCAATAACGAAGCAGGGTGACAACCAGTGCGGTAACGAGGGAAGGAACGATGAGGCAGAGGAAGCTTAGTTAAGGAAGCTTACCTCTTTTCTGCGAGGGAACGGGAACGTGTGCGACGAACGGCTGCTGTCTCACGCGCTCCAACGCGCCCGTCTCCATCTCATCGTCCGACTGCAACACGCAGAACAGCAGAAACACCGTATAATTTAACAGATAAACTTGTGACAGTCATTGTAGAAGATAGGTTTGTGTTATGGAGGCCGGAATCGCCAATAAATTCTTCACTAAAGGCTAGAGTAATGATTATCGCCAACTCTGTGGGGTTTTTTTCTCCGACAGCATAGTATGTGATAGCTGAAGATATGAACCATATACATCGATGCCACCATACTGTATTAAATCATTGTGTATGCAACTAACATGGTTTACTGTCATTCAATGTTTTTACTTACTCACTTACTTACTGTTTTACAAATGTGACAAATACCCAACAACCTGTATCAGCTAATGCATTATATCAGGAGTAGATAATAGGAGGAGTGTGACATCAATAAACAAGGGAAATTCGTCATTTACTAGCCTTATAATACCTACGATTTACTACGCGTAACTCATCCAACTTGAGCTCAAATCGGACACAGTACATTCGCAATCATCGTGCGAAATCGTTTCCTCGTAGACACCCGCAATCCGAGATACAGCCTAAAACGTACGACACGATTCTCCATTCTTTGGCCATCAATCCAGCCATTGCGCGCCTATAATTCAGACAAAAGGCAGCAAGACTGCCACGCAGTCGCTGTGTATGCTCTCTCGGATAGCTGAATGTGCGTTTGTGGCTCGCGGGGAGATTGGAGATCGGACGCAACACTCGACGAAGCTAATCATGCGGTTGCCGTGCGTGCGTGAAGGCATGCACGCTATGTACAAGGTGGCCTGTGTAGCTGTGTACCGGGTCAAAGGTTATCTCGCCGAGTGTTGATGCCTAATCTCCAGCGAGCACACATGCCTCTGCTCAGTTAGCAATAGCGCGTTAGGTAGCTGCTTTTGTTTGAATTATAGGCGCGCAATGGGCTGGATTGATGGCCAAAGAATGGAGAATCGTGTCGTACGTTTTAGGCTGTATCTCCGGATTGCGGGTGTCTACGAGGAAACGATTTCGCACGATGATTGGCGAATGTACTATTGTCCGATTTGAGCTCAAGGTTGGATGAAGTTACGCGTAGTAAATCGTAGGTATTATAGGCTAGTAAATGACGAATTTCCCTTTGTTTATTGATGTCACACTCCTCCCTATTTATCTACTCCTGATTATATCGTACTAGCTATTACCCGTCCTCCAGACGGGTTTGAGTGGGGTCTGATTTGAGGATGGCGGTTTAACCATTTATCCCTCCCTTTTAGTTACCTCCGCCAGGGGCATGGCGGGGGTTATGTTTTCACCGGCGAGTTTTTGAGTGTTGGTTTGTGTGTTATTAATTAATTAATAAAAAATTTCACATTGAGAGAATTCAGCTGCCTTGGCGGAGGTCTGTGCTCTCCGAGTGCTCTAGTTGAGGATGTATTTACAGTAAACGAAAAATACTGATATTTAGACTCGAGTCATATATCAATATTTTACCTTAAAATTACCTACAATTTTTTCAAAAAAAGGGAAATGGGATTTCATAGCACCAATTTCACTTATTTAGAATATTATTTTTGAAAATATCATTCTGCGTTAGAAGCATCATTAAGTAAGTAAATTCTTAAAAAAAGCAAAATGCATTGAGTAGTTTTGAAGATCTATTTTCTTGAAAGTCAGTGGACGGCCAGTGGGTACACCTCCCGTTGTCAAATATTTGCACACACCGCGCACACACACACATCACACATACGCAACGCGCACACACGCACACACCGCATTCACACACACACACATACACGCACACGCACACGCACACACACGCAAACATACATACGTACGTACGTATGTATGTATGTAATACTATGTATGTATGTATGTATGCATGTATGTATGTATGTTATACAT
The DNA here is from genome assembly GCF_000485595.1 of Priapulus caudatus. Classification (NCBI taxonomy): domain Eukaryota; kingdom Metazoa; phylum Priapulida; class Priapulimorpha; order Priapulimorphida; family Priapulidae; genus Priapulus; species Priapulus caudatus. Next base: position 73,739 of record NW_014577604.1, read on the forward strand.
ACATACATGCATACATATATATATATATATACATACTGTTTATACACCGCAGCCGCAATGTCTTTGGTGTGTGCGCGTGCCGGTGTGCGTGCGTGCGTTTAGTGTGGCTTGCTATGCTAGGTGCAGGCTCCACCTAATTAATTTGTATTATTATCGCTTTAATCTACATTTAGTATAGCTATATTATCATTCAAACCCGTGGAGAAAACACATTAATAGTTTAAACAGCAGTTTCAAAAAGGTCTATGGTAATATATAGTGTGGGTGTTGGTGTGTGCTCCTTAGACTTAGAACAAATCGAACGCGTCTAAAAATGTGAGAGCATTGGGAGGGCCGGGTGAACCAGCGTCGGGGCACGGTTACACTCCCGTTGTCAAATGTTGCACCACACGCGCTGGCACCGGCACGCGCGCACCGCTATTCACACCACATATACGGGCATGCGGCACGCACAATCACACCGCACCCACGACACTCATACCACATTTACACACAGCACAACGGCGCGTACAACACAATACACGCGCACGCGGCACGCAACGCGCCGCTGCTTGCCGCACTGCACGCAACGCACGCGAGCCACACACACACACACAATCAACACACACACCACACACACCACACACATTCACACACATCAACTCTCGGTTGGGGTTTTCTCTTAAATTTTCGGCCTCCGCAGCTGTGCGCGGCAGTGGCGCAGACCGGCAATGGCTTTGTGTGTGCGTGTTGGATTTGGCATCTTAAGATAGAATTTGTGCGGGTTTCCGCTGAATTTGCCGAAGTTCCTTCGGGTACAGTAACTTTTTAGAAAGTTTGCTTCAAGAAGTCCACTTTAACCCCAAATCGAAAAATGCGCGTTTTAAGAGTGTATTCATGGAAGTATTGTAAAGTAGGGAATGTATTGCTTGGCGAACGTCCAAGAGGGGCCGCCAGCTCTGATTCGCGTGAGGCACAACGTGGCACGGTTTCGGAGTGGAGATACGGACAACGACACTTCGGCTCTTTCTAGCTATTATAGCTAGGTTAATGTGGTGTTTGCGGTGTAAGGTATACTTTGTCTATGCTTTTGCCTGGGAAAATCATGTGACTATTCTACATACAAGAGATTGCGCTTCAAAGTAAGTAGTAAATTATTGTAGAGGCATGGGTGCGTGTGCAATGCCTGTCTGTGTGTATGCGTGCGCAACGGAAGGATGCAGAGGTGAGCGGCAGCTGCGGTGTTTATTTTATGCATGCGCACGGCGTTCGTGTTTGTGTACAAGTGATTGTCCAGAGTGCCGCAGCCCTCCGTGCCAACGTCTGCAATCACCGGTCAGCTTCCCGGAGGCACAAGCGCTAGGATGATGCCTCTGCGACTCTTTCCTCTCAGCGGTTTCAATCAGACCGTCTCCATGAGGCCCAGCTTCCTTCCCGCCTGCCCTACATAGCGGTCCCCAGCTTCGTGCCGCAGCGCTGATGGCCGTAGGAGTAAGAAACAGTGCAACTGTTAAACACTAACAGGCAGATTTCCGCAAACAGGTGGGAGCATGCAGGGCCCGGATTAAGGCTAGTGCGCGGCGCTGTAGGCATAGTGTTATAAAGGGCCCTAAATAAAATCACATACATATTAAAAACACATAAGGGTAACTTTAACCAAGCTTTTTTTTTAAACAAAATTTAATTATTAGAAGTTTCATGATATTACGGGAGCCATCCCCTAAAACGAACGGGTGCCCCTAAAACGCGAAGCGGCCCTGTCGCAAATGCTACTTTTTTGCTACTACTATGTTAATTCAGGTAATGGTGGAGGCTGGAGCACTGTGTATACATACGATCAGGAGTATATAATATGCAGGAGTAGATAATAGAGGAGAGTGTGACATCAACTACAACAAGGAAATTCGTCATTTACTAGCCTTGATAATAGCCATAGCGATTTACGTACGCATAACTCAATCGCCAACTTGACTCAAATGGAACACAGTACATTCGCCATCAGTCGTAGCGAAACCTCGTTTCCGTCTTCTCGTAGACACCCGGGCAACTGCGCTTCGTTCACGCTCGCACCCCAGTACAGCTAAAACGTACGACACGGATTCTCCATTCTCTGGCGGCATTAATCCAACCGCCCATTGCGCGCGCCATTAATTCAGACAAAAGGCAGCAACTCTGGCGTGGCAGTCGCTGTGTTTGGCTCTCTAGCGATAGCTGAATGACTGGCAGTTGTGGCTCGACGCAGGGAGATTGGAGATCGACGCAACACGTCGCGAGCTATCATTTGGTTGGCCGTGCGTGCGTGAAAGCATGCCAGCTATGTACAAAGGTGGCCTGTGGTAGCTGTGTGACCGGGTCAAAGGTTTATCTCGGCGAGTGTTGATGTCTAATCTTCCCAGCGAGCCACATGCCCTCGCTCAGTTTAGCAATAGCGAGTTCAGGGTTAGCTGCCTTTTGTTTTGAATATTAGGCCGCGCAATGGGCTTGGGATTGGATGCCAGAGAAACTGGAGAATCGTGTCGTACGTTTTAGGCTGTATCTATACGGATTTGCTGGGTGTCATACGGAGGAAACGAATTGTTCGTACGATGATGGGCGAATGTACTGTGTCCGGACTTTGAGCTCAAGTGGATGAGTTACGTGTAGTTAAATCGTAGGTATTATAAGGCTAGTAAATGACGAATTTCCCTTGTTTATTGATGTCACACTCCTCCCTATTATCTACTCCTGATATAATGCATTAGCTGATACAGGGTTGTTGGGTATTTGTCACATTTGTAAAACAGTAAGTAAGTGAGTAAGTAAAAACATTGAATGACAGTAAACCATGTTAGGTGCATACACAATGATTTAATACAGTATGGTGGCATCAGATGTATATGGTTCATATCTTCAGCTATCACATACTATGCTGTCGGAGAAAAAAACCCACAGAGTTGGCGATAATCATTACTCTAGCCTTTAGTGAAGAATTTATTGGCGATTCCGGCCTCCATAACACAAACCTATCTTCTACATGACTGTCACAAGTTTATCTGTTAAATTATACGGTGTTTCTGCTGTTCTGCGTGTTGCAGTCGGACGATGAGATGGAGACGGGCGCGTTGGAGCGCGTGAGACAGCAGCCGTTCGTCGCACACGTTCCCGTTCCCTCGCAGAAAGAGGTAAGCTTCCTTTAACTAAGCTTCCTCTGCCGCATCGTTCCTTCCCTCGTTACCGCACTGGTTGTCACCCTGTTCGTTATTGCATCATTTGTTACCGTACTCGCAGAATGAAGTAACGCAGCTGCCCCACCATTCACGATGTCTTTCGTTTCCGCATCGCTCGTTATCATGTTGCTCGTTACCGCAATGCTCGTTACTGATGATTCACTCCTTATCTCGCGCAGGTGGAGGCAGCCCTCATCCAGAGGAAGAAGATGGAACTGCTGGAGAAATATGCGAGTGAGACGCTGAGAGAGCAGAGCGCCGAGGCAAAGGCTTTGTTAGGCCTGTAGCGTCGTTCGCGCGACTTTATTAGGCCTGTAGCGTCGTGCGCGCGACTTTATTAGGCCTGTAGCGTCGTTCGCGCGACTTTATTAGGCCTGTAGCGTCGTTCGCGTGACTTTATTAGGCCTGTAGCGTCGTTCGCGCGACTTTATTAGGCCTGTAGCGTCGTGCGCGTGACTTTATTAGGCCTGTAGCGTCGTTCGCGTGACTTTATTAGGCCTGTAGCGTCGTTCGCCCGACTTTATTAGGCCTGTAGCGTCGTTCGCGTGACTTTATTAGGCCTGTAGCGTCGTTCGCCCGACTTTATTAGGCCTGTAGCGTCGT
>NW_014577604.1:78172-85168 GCF_000485595.1 Priapulus caudatus
TAGGCCTGTAGCGTCGTTCGCGCGACTTTATTAGGCCTGTAGCGTCGTTCGCGCGACTTTATTAGGCCTGTAGCGTCGTGCGCGCGACATCGCTAGGCCTATCGGTCTCTCGTGAGATGGGGCAGACCTGGGTGACAGACTCTACACCCCACAGAGTCTACACTCCTTTGTAAATCTGTAAATATGAGGATTGTGCAGCGAAAGAAGCAGGTTGCTGCCATTGTCCGTAGCCTTAGGTCAACATAACGGATGGAGTCTCTCTTATATTATATAGGAAGCCTTGCACAGTCGGCGTTTTTTACGGACCAACGGATTTCTAGTGTCGCTACGTTGTACATATTACCGGTGGCTAGGTTTATGCTGCCTGTCACCGCTCGATGGCCGTTCGCGCAAGCCCCAGTCTCTACTTCAGCGCGTGTACCCATGATAACCTGTTTCATTTTGTTACTCGTAAACTTGGTAGTGACGTAACAGTTGTGCACGAGTGCATACGTGTGGTAACGTATGTGTGTATATGTGCGTATGTGTGCATATATGTGTACATGTATGCGTACTTGTCTTGTGTACGTGTGTATGGAGAGGGGCCCCTTCCCTTTCATCCGGGACTCTCATGCACACAGATTTGAGCGTCTGTTTCGATTGCGTAATGTAGAGTATGCATTTCATTCACTGTTCCTTTGTCTGTCTGTGCCGTCACCATGGTTTCGTGCAACGAGGCAAGAGGGCCGAGCAAGTGCATTCCACAGCCATCGTGTTAAATAATCGATACTAAGAGCTGGCGAATAAAACTGTCACCGACACGTTACGTGTAATGTGTTTTTATCGTGCAGAAGGTTGTTTTTTTGAGAAACGATACCAATGTACTCGCAAAACACGATCGACGGGGCATGCGACACAGCCGAAGAAATGACAACGATCGAAAGTCGTCAAGGACATGAAACGAATTTACTGACGATGACTATAATGCTGAGCTTACCGACAAAAACAATCACACCGTCATCCGATTACAATTCTCAAGATTTCGATTCTGCGCCGGTACTGGCGCGACCACACACATACACGTGTAGTAGTTTCCACTGCTCAGCAGTGGGTTAGAAGTACAAACAAATTACTCCAATACAAAACTAATAAACCGTCGGAATATACAATTCCGTACAAAAATAAATGCACACGACTGCAACGCGCGACAGCAGAGGGCGCTCACCCATCTACTCTCACCAGGTGGCGAGGGTGGACACCGGGAAATGTTTGCGCGAAAAATTCGGGAAGGTGTCACGGGAAATCACAGAGTTGCACCAGCCACTGAGGGAAGCAGGATGCGAGAGGAGTAAACGAACACCTGGTGATATCAAATCAACGATCGAATTCGTGATCGCGTCGTTCGGCCGCCGTTACGACCTTGAAACGTGCGCTCCTCGTTCCTCGCTAATGCCACTGTTCACCTGTAGATGGCGCTGACAAAGAAAAGCGAATGTGTACGTATACGGTTCGCTTTTCTATCACAAGGTGGTGCTCTCACCGTCTCCAGCCGCGGGACTGCGGTCCTGCGTACTGCTCGTAATAATGCGATGCTAATGAGATGCAAACTTTTCACGCGAGCGGGTCAAAACATTGAGAAGCGACATTTGAGATTCCAGAAACTTATATACATTGAACCAGGAGTGTATCAATATTGATACACTCCTGATTGAACGATAACTCAGTCCCTAACCCTTCGATTTTACGACAACAGCAGAGATTGCATGAGAGAGGCCATGTACGGTACAGTCCGTGACTCCACCCTTCCAATAACACCCCGCTGCCCATCACCAACCCCTCCTCGACCACCACCGCGATATCGTTCCCCTCCTACTCTAGGGCTTGCTGGCGAATTTTCCTTACAGAAGCAGGATTGCAAATAATTAAGGGCCATACTGCCACGATTCGTCGTAAGCCAATCTTACCACGGCCGCTTCCGAAAATGCGAAACGAAGACGTCGAAATTCTTTCCCTCGTGAGATTACGTAGGGCGCGTTTGTTTGGTTGGATCCACGGATCTCGATCCGATGGATTCGTTGATCTGACTGTTCACTTGATCTCGATCCACCGAACCCAACCCTGCTAGCGAGGCGGATTCGAACGGGATCCAATATGGCGGCCTGCGCCACAGCCAATCACAGCTTGTTCTTTGTTATAAACCATCCCGTGATAGGTCACAGCGAAACGTGAACCGGTGAAAGTGAGTTTTGCATTTGTTTGGTCGGATCAGGATCATATGATCTCGATCAGACGGATTCGTCCCAAACAAACGCGCCTGTAAACTTCGCTCACAGAGTTCAACACCTGTTAATTATAAACTGTACAGTACACGCGATCGATCGGGACACGCGCCTCGCCACTCCTGCTACTAAAACTATATTCCCCCCCCCCTCCCCCCCGCACGAAGAACGAAGGAGTTCCCACGCAAAAATAACGCGCGCATAAAACGCTCACGACTAAGATCACGATTAACGTACGACCGAGAGTACGCGAAACGTGTTTACAGCAGACAAACCGATAGTACGATGTCGAGAGTATACGTGATCATGGTTAAGACGACTCGTTTGGCGACAAGGCGGTTTAAATGCCCGCGCGCCTTCAAACCTGCCAGCAACCTATGAGCGTGTACATAAAACAAGTGTACGTGCATTACCGAGATCACCTTGCACAGACTATACACTACAAGAGCGCCATCCACTGTTGGTTTTATCGCCCTGGAGCACATAGGGCAAGGGTTATTAACCTGTGGTCCATGGACCCCTTTGGGGTCTGTGGATGGTGGATGGGCTTCAGGGGGGGGGGGGCGTAAACTAGGCGCATAAAAATAATTGTGTACTTGTTGAGAATTCGAATTCCAATTGAGAAATTCGTAACTTCATAATTTTGTCGTTTGAGAAAAAGTTAACGTTGAGACGAATTTTGTTTTTGAACACAGCCCCCTGGTCACTACTTTCGGCAAAAGCGTTTGGACGGACGGACAATCGTAGCTATCCACGTAACAACAGAACCAGGATTGGGAAGCACATTAAGATCAATCCAAATGTCTACCCAAATACAACCACCCCTCCCGGTACTACTGCTACTCCCGGAAGAGTTGGACCACTCCCGGTACTACTGCTACTCCCAGAAGAGTTGGGTCGAGTCGGGTCGGTTGCGCGTGCCTCCTCGTGTACGTTTCCGCAAATGCGTTCTAAAAGCAAACTACTTCATCTACATGTCAAAGCCGTCATTGCTTGACGACTCTAAACCCCGCGCCCGCCTCTGGCGCCGGTTATACAAATAACGGGTCGCCGCGAGAAACGACCGCCCAACAAAGGTTCCTGCTTCGTGCCGAACCCTACCAAATCTCGCCTGGCGTCTCTAAAAATCGGCCGATCGATCAGACTCGCAGGAACAACCCCCGTAGATTTCGGCGGGGCAACGCACGCCGCAACCGCAGAGCAGGTGACATATTACATGTCCCGCTAGCCGTGCCACCGTCTCACGACCGATCATCCCCGTGTCCAACGACCGCCCGTGCTCTCACGAGTCGCTCTAAAACCGGTTTTCCTACGGGAGGATGAGGGGAATAAAACCGAACCTCCGCGTTCCTTGACGCACGGGAGATGGCAACGCCGGCGCCGGTTATACAAATAACGAGTCGCCGCGAGAAACGACCGCCCCACGCAGGTTCCTGCTTCGTGCCGAACCCTACCAAATCTCGCCCGGCGTCTCTAAAAATCAAGGATCGATCGGACGCAGGAACAACCACCGTAGATTTCGGTGCGAGAAGGCGGGACCTCCCCGCCATCTCCCACCAACACCGAACCGACGATGGCGAAACTCCGTCGACACGCGGCGGCGCCCCCTATACCCGCTGGTGTCCGTTGATCGCGACGAGACCGCGGCGCGGCGGCCGCGTCGCCACCGGCGGCGGCTGCATCATGTTCATCTCGCTCTCGTCGCCGCCGCCGGCGTCAGCGTCGTCAGCGCCATCTAGCGACTGCTCCCAGACGCTGCGCAGCGCGACGTAGATCATGACGAGATTCTTGATGAGGAAGACGGAGACGTCGCTGTAATAGACGTGCCAGAGCCAGACGCGCAGCACAGCGTACGGCACGTCGACGAGGAGCAGGTACGCGAGCGTGTGCGCCGTCCGCGCGCGCGCCGGCGCCACCTTGCGGCCGAAGTGCGAACCGCTGAGGCCGAGCAGCGTGACGGCGGGCAGGAGGAAGTTGATGCAGCCGAACGCGGCGACGGCGCGCGTGACGGAGAACGGCAGCAGCACGTGCGACTCGAGCGTGAAGAGCACGTCGAGTAGCGTCACGCTGTCGAATATGTCCATGGTGACGCCACCTGCGGGAAGAAAAACGAGACTACGCGTTAAAACGTTTTTTTCTCTCAAATTTTCGAAAAATCGCTGTGACCTGAGCTCGTGAACTCTTTTGTGCGCTTTTATTTTTCGCCGTTAGGTGGCGCCACATTGCAAGTCATGAACGTTCTCAAACCAGTGTGTGGCCGGATTTGTCGCTCGACCCCCCCTCCCTCGCGAAACCACTCTGGTCGCCGCGACGACGCGCTCTGGTCGCCGCGACGACGCGCTCTGGTCGCCGCGACGACGCACTCACCTATCATGTAGGATATGTAGGCCTGGCGTGCGGAGTTAGGCTTCGCGTCGTGGTGGCAGACGACGTAGAGCAGGAAGATGATCGCTGTGACGGCGAGGATCGTACGCAGGACGTTCGGTCCGTACCTCTCGCTGTCCTGAAACCCAACGACTGATTCCGTGAGAGAGTTATCGGTATTATTCCCGCGGTCCCAGCGTAGTAAATCGTAGGTATTATAAGGCTAGTAAATGACGAATTTCCCTTGTTTATTGATGTCACACTCCTCCCTATTATCTACTCCTGATATTATATACTCCTGATCGTATGTATACACAGTGCTCCCAGCCTCCCACCCATTACTGAATTAACAGTAGTAGCAAAAGTAGCATTTGCGACAGGCCCTTCGGTTTTAGGGGCCCCGTCGTTTTAGGGGTCCCGTAATATCATGAACTGTCTAATAATTAAATTTTGTTTAAAAAAAAAGTTGTTAAGTTACCCTTATGTGTTTTAATATGTATGTGATTTTATTTAGGGCCCCTTTATAACGTATGCTACAGGCCGCGCACTAGCTTAATCCGGCCCTGCATGCTCCCACCTGTTGGGAATCTGCCGTTAGTGTTTAACTGTGACACTGTTCTCTCTACTGCAGCCATCAGCGCGGCCGTATCGAAGTGGCAGGCGGAGAAGGAAGCTGGCCTCATGGAGACGTCTGAGGGAAAGCCGGAGGAGGAAGAGGAAGAGGACATCTACGCTGTGGCTCCGGAAGCTGAGGTGATGCAGACTTGCACGGAGGCGCGCACCTGGACAATCACTCGTACACAAACACGAACGCGTGCGCATGCATAAATAAACACGCGCGCGTGCGCACGCATACACACAGACAGGCATGCACACGCACCCATGCTCTACAATAATACTCTACTTTGAAGTGCATCTCTGTATGTAGATAGTCACATGATTTTCCCAGGAAAAAGATAGACAATATACCTACACGCGCAAACACACATCTACTATATAATAGTAGAAAGAGCCGAAGTGTCGTTTTCCGTATCTCCTCCGAAACCGTGCCACGTGTGCTCACGCGAATCGAGCTGGGGCCCCTTCTGGACGTCCCGAATACATTCCGCTACGTTGAAACGCGATTTTTCGATGGTAAAGTGACTTCTTGAAGCAATTTTCTAAAAAGTTATGTACCCGAAGAAACTTCGGCATTCAGCGGAAACCCGCACCAAATTTTAAGATCGCCAAATCCGCACGCGCACACACGCACACACCAAAGCCATTGCGGCTGCGCACTGCCGCGCACAGCTGTGAGGCGAAAATTTAAGAGAAACCCCAACGAGAGTTGTGTGTGTGCGTGTGCGTGCGCGTGCGCGTGTATGTGTGTACGCGCCCGTGTGTGTGTGTAAATGTGGTATGAGTGTGCGTGGGTGCGCGTGTGATTGTGCGTGCGCATGCCCGTATATATGTGTGTGAATACGGTGCGTGCGTGCGTGCGCGCGTGTGTGCAAACATTTGACAACGGGAGGTGTAACCGTGCCCGCGCTTACCCGGCTCCCAATGCTCTCACATTTTTAGACGCCGTTTCGATTGTCTAAGTCTAAGAGCACACACACACCACACTATATATACCATAACCTTTTGAAATTGTGTTAAACTATTAATGTGTTTTCTCACGGGTTTGAATGATAATATAGCTATACTAAATGTAGATTAAAGGTATAATAATAAGAATTTAATTAGGTGGAGCCTGCCAGGGGCGTAGCCAGGATTTTCAAAGTTGTAGGCACGACTATCTGAGCGGAGCGGCACCATGGGTTGGCGCGGAGCGTGCAAGAAAATTTTTGGTTTTACAAACCCCCCAGATGGCTGAAAACGGCCCTTCCCGAGTGTTCATTCTGGTTCCCTGGCCTCTTGCTAACTTGAGACACCTCATTCAATATCACTTTTAAACCCAAAAAACAAACGAGTTAAAATAGTGTTACGAACGAGTTAAAATGTTAAAAAACTGACAAGATCGGATCCTAGTCTTTTTCGGCGGGTAGAGTGTTGAATGAAAAGGCACACGATAGAAATGACAGCCTAGATGACAGAAGAATAGGTCACCTAATTTAGCCATATTCTTGCTACGTTCATTTCAATAGTTTTTCCTGTCTAGACTCTTAAACTCGTCCAGCAAGCTTATGGATTTGAATTATGGGTGTTTTAAAAAAAAAGATAACTTGGCCAAAAAAAGTGTAGGTCCCCGGGCCTACAGTGCTACATACTGGCTACGCCCCTGCCTGCACCTAGCATAGCAAGCCACACTAAACGCACGCACGCACACCGGCACACGCACACACCAAAAAGATAGCGCGTGCGGTGTATAAAAAGAGTATGTATATATATATAT
>NW_014577604.1:85178-88965 GCF_000485595.1 Priapulus caudatus
TATATCAGGAGTTAATAATGATATTATAACATATAATATAGGTCACTGCAAATTATATATTTCCTCGTTCCTCCACCATTCCGTTTTTAACGTACACATTAAATGTAATCAATAAAATTATATGTAATCCGTAAAATGTACAAAATCATGCATCTATTCGTACAAATTACTATACATGCATGCTCATCTATGTAATTTAGCTAATGTTTTCTATAGGTTAGCAGGTATAAGTGTAATCAAAAGTTCATAATAGAAAATATATTATAATATATAATAATACTAATAGGCCTAATAATAAGAAGAAAAAGAAATAAGAAATAAATAGAATTTTATTATGGACTCTTGGTGTAATGAACGAACTAGTACGTGTATGTCAATGACATTTCGGCAGGAATGTGCAAGGAGAAGAAGCAAGTGCACGGCAAATCTTTTTCATTTGATTTTTGCAAGCGCTTGAACTTTTAGGTTATAAGAAGTGAAGACTCACTGCCCTCCCTGTACGTGAACATGGTGCACGACTACGGCCAGGCCGTCTCTCCTTGCAACACAAACCCGGGAGAGAATGAACCACATGTCACACATGGTCTTAACCACAGTCTTTCTGTCTGCTACCTCCCCAGCTACCTCCCGGGACACGTAGACGGCCGTGCACGTCGCGTCTCACATAGCCGACACACCAGCGTTTCCCGCGTCGACGACCGTCTGCGACGCTCAAGACATAGTACTACAATGTGAGGGAACACCCGTTCCCGGTGACGCCCAGCTTCGCCGGAGGTTTTAGTCAGATTTCGCGTGGAGACTGGGAGCGAGGTTTTAACATCACGCTGTTCCTTTTACAGGGGCACGCTTGTAAAAACAAACTGCGGCGCTGCCCTGGCAACCTCCTCGCTCGAGCTTCGCCGGAGAGCACTCGGCTGTTCTTCTCTCACACAAGGCAGACGATCGCTCACACCCTTACGGCGTATGTATACATAACCATGTGTGTGTGCGAGTGAGCGCGCATGAGTATCATCTATCTATACTACGCATCTATCTGCCGTGAAAAGGTTACTTCTACTGGCCCTGCGATGAAGCTTGCCTGCTGTTGTTGTTAACCACTTGCAATTGTGGGAAGCAGATCTCTGCGGCTGCTGCTGCTGCATTTTCCCGGTAAGCCCGCATTTCATTATTTATAGTAAACGTGGAATTCTAGCGCCAGTGCTGCATGCTTACAGGAGGTGATGTGCGTGGAGATGTGTGTGTGTGTGGGGGCTATCGTGTATGTGTGCGTGCGTGCGTGTGTGAGTGCGCGTGCGTGCGTGAGTGCGCGTGCGTGCGTACGTGCGTGCGTGCGTGCGTACGTGTGTGCGCGTGTAAATGTCTGCGGGGAGTTGATGTCGGAGTTGTGATATGATATGAAATGATATGAAGACATTGAATCCGTCTATTAGTGCATGGTGATTCCGGTGTCCGAGCCGATCCAGTCACATCTCACATAGACGAGCGTTTACGAGTGAGCCAACAATTAATACTCGGACTTTTTCCAACATAAATCGTATAGTGTTTTTCTGTCGATATATATAGACGTGACAATATTTTCCGATATGCTCCACAGATATGCAGATGAATATATCATGCGATTCTCTAAATTAAGATTTTAAGAATCTGAAAAAAATTTCATGATAGTCTTTTAATTGCTTACTATCTCGGATTCTCTCCTAACCTGCGTTGAACGTTCCCGCCCGCCCTCCGTGATTCCTATCGTGCTCCTATTCCTCCTCGCGCACAGTTAGATTGTCGTTCCTAGCTGTTACTTATGTATCGCGCTATGATATGCGGTGTGCATGCATGCGCTTGTGTTCTCGCCTGCTGCTTCTGACCGACCGACCGACCGACCACCATGCAAGCCTCGATCTACGACATGTTTCAGGCGACCAGCACCAAGGATGATGTCATCAGTGTGATATATAGTTATATCAGGAGGTTAATAATGATGTGTGTGTGTGTGTGTGTGTGTGTGCGTGCGTGTGTGCGCGTGCGCCTGAGTCGATGCGTGTTTCTCTGTTTATCGCTGCTGCTAGTTACTTCTGCATCAACCTCACTATTAGGCGATTACTTTCATCACTGCAAAACAAGATCTCATAAGACGGTCTGTCATGACACATAAAAGGAAGACAACTACATTTGCACAGCGCTTACACTTATACGGTTAATATATCCACATTCCACACTTCTTGCCTCAATTATTAAGAGTGTTAAGACTTGAGATAGTTTCCCATTAGAATTCACATATTTAAGGCACATCTTTTATGATAACAATATTTTTAACACATGTAAGACAAGTATTGAGCATCGCTTTGCCACATTAATAGTTTTAATTTAATAAAAGGATACGTATGCTATAGCCACAATTACCATTTCATGTTGTTGTAGAAAATTAGGTAGAAATCCAGCATAGCACCTTGACATATGACCAGAAGGATGCAAAGAACCCTAGCCAGTACATCTGTCATTCGAATACACACCACATCACAGACACTTTGTGCCATCGTTGACCGTGCAGGCCCTGAAACGACAACCACTTCCCTCAAATCAGTATCATACAACTTATACAATTTAATTGTCAATTTCATGCACGAGGACCAGCATAAACTAGGATACAAGATGCTCGTGGGATCTAGACAAAGATCAAGTATTTAAGAATGCTGACTCAGTGTCACTGATTGCTTGACTGATACACTGCCACTGCCACTAGCGCAGTACAATCGTATCATAGTCTCATAGACACAAATTATAATCATTATAATTTATATAAATCATCAGCAATTTATAGTGAAGTCTAACGAATTTACAATTGAGTTTGATTGTTATACCACGAGTGACGTGACACCGACACGGCAACTGCAATTGCATGTACTGTACAGTGTACTGCCCATAGCCTAGCCCTCCCACTCCCAGGTACTAGGTAGTCTGACTCTAGACTAAGAAAATAAGATACTGTGTCGAGAAGTTTGCCACGAACAATGCAAAGTGCGTATATAAAAACAAAGTTTCCGATTCGTTTTTAAAGCTATCGCATTACGAATCTTACGCTTGGCAGCTTCCACAGTCAGGTTCCTAGGGAAAACCGATGCACCACCAGTATGAAATCAGCTGATTCTTTGTCCCATCTCACCCTATGCACTGACTGACTGTTCTTTTGTTACGTTATTGCTATGATAACAAATTAACAATGTTCTGAGGTCAGGTTATAGTTGCGTTTCCTTCCACAAGGTGTCGCCGCTGCCGGCACCTCAGACGAATGAATGAAGGGCATATAATGAAGCATAAATAATTAAAGTTAACGATAACGAGTAACTAAATTTCTTTTAGATTTAATATTTAAGTCAAAATCATGCATTATAATATTTATTATATCATGTAATCATTATACTAAGTAAATTTTGTAAAATATATAGTTCTTTGTGTTTCAGAAAGGTAGCGCTACGACGTCATCTTCGACACGATCGCGAAAATAATTGAAACGATAATAAAAAGTCATTTGATTTCCTTTATTATATTTATTTATTAGGTCAAAAGATGTATTATAATGTTATAAAACCTTTTAGCAGCTAGATGATGTTAATGCAATTAGGAATGTAGATCATCCTACGACAAACATTCCATATATATTTACCGTATGTTCACCATTGCTTAGCAGATCGCTATCATTTCGTGGAATAACACTTACATGTGGCTGCCACTGTTTTCCTCGCTGTGTGTCAGGTCAACTCCTGATATATATATAATAATATTATATATATAATAT
>NW_014577604.1:93333-98144 GCF_000485595.1 Priapulus caudatus
TGTTGTTTTTTGGCAGATGAATCATATCTGTCGCAAGTTGATATCTTGATATGCAATCTGCGGTGCGACTACTACAAGTAGAATTCAATTATGGGGCTGGCTTTTCCAGGCTAATGTAAAAGTAATTAAAAGAGCGAAAGAGACGAGAAGAGAAGCAGACTTGGTAGATTTAGCTAAGAGCACAATCAAAAGACTTAATCAGTTAATGGTTAGTTTATTTAGTTTAGTTGATTTAGTTCTTTGTTTTTTTCGTGAGAATTAAAAAACACCCTTCACGCGAACCCTTGTTAAACTTGCGTTATTCTCGTTAATTCAAATTAGCTCGAATAAATTGCTGAGCGGCATTTTGATTAGCCCAGCCATTTGAATTAGGACACACGCATCACACGCACGCACACACGACGCCCACGACACAACACACACGCACACAACTGATACATCATCCGTGGTGCGGCGTCTCTTCTATATATTATATGGTGTCGGTCGGTGTCGGTCAGAAGCAGCAGCGAGAACACAAGCGCCCATGCATGCACATGCGATTTCATAGCGCGATACATAAGTAACAGCTAGGAAACGACAATGCTTAACTGTGCCGATGGAGGAATAGGCGACGATTTAGGAATCACGGAGGGCGGGCCGCGAACGCTTCAACGCAGGTTAGAGAGAAGCGAGATAATAAGCCAGTTAAAAGACTATCATTGAAATTTTTTTCGAATTTCTTTAAAATCTTAATTTAGAGAATCGAATGATATATTTCATTTCTGCCATATCTTGGCATATCGGAATAGTCTCACGTCCTACTATAGATCGACAGACAAAACACCCATACGAGTTATGTTGGAAAAAATCCGAGTACTTAATGTTGCTCACTCGTAATATTATTTTTATATATTCTCGGACACCGGAATCATTTTATATTCGGATTCTGATCTTAATCATTGCATATTCTATATCACACTCTTCTTATTCTAATTCGCAGACAGTTTACACGCGCACGACACGTACGCACGCACGCACGCACGTACGCACGCACGCGGGCCCAAGAAGGGAATCACGCACGCCCCCCCCCCCCACGGCGCACTCACACACGGCACGCACGCACACCATATCACACCGTATAGCCCCCACAGCACACACACACATCCACGCAGCATCACTTCTGTATCATGCAGCACTGCGCTATAATTCCACGTTACTATAATATAATGAATGACGGGCTGTACCGGGAAAATGCGGGTGGAAGCAGCAGCAGCCGCCCAAGATCTGTTCCCACTTTCTGATTGTTAATCGATATATCTATGTATTGCAACGCTTCATCGCAGGCGCCAGTAGAAGTAACCTTCTTCACGCCAAGTTATGGGAGGGGCGGAAGATGCGTTGGTATAGATTAGTATGGATACTCATCGCCGCTCACTCGCATCACACATTCATGGTTTAGTAGTACATACGCCTGTAAAGTGGTGTGAGCCGATCGCTGCCTTGTGTGCAGAGAGAACACTATTGCTCTCCGGCCAAGCTCGACGGAGGAGCGTTGCCAGGGCCAGGCGCCGCAGGTTTTCGTTTTTTACAAGCCTGCCCTGGTAATAAAGGAACAGCGTGATGTTAAAACCTCGCTCCAGTGGCTTCCACGCGAAACCTGCTAACTAAAACCACCGGCGAAGCTGCGCGTCACGGCGAACGGCGTTCCCTCCATTTGTATACTAATCGTCTCGCGTCGCAGACGGTTCTCTAACGCGTCGTGCGGCCTATGTTGAGACGCGACCGTGCACGGGCCGGCTACGGTTGTCCCGGCGATGGTAGCTGGGAGTAGCAGCAGAAATGAGCTGTTGGTTAAGTACCATGGGTGTGAATTATGTTTCTTTTTCTCCCGGCGTTTGTGGGCTGCCCAAGGAGAGAGCGCCTGCCGTAGTTCGGTTCTACCTATGTTCACGTACAGAGCGCAGGAGTCTTCACTTCTTTTAACTAGTAAAGTTTCACTCGTTTCAAAATGCAAATGAAAAGACTTTGGCGTGCACTGTTTCTTCTGCCTTGCACATTGTCTGCGGAAATGTCAGTTGACATTTCATCACGTGGGGGGGGGGGCGTGGCGGCGGGGTGGGAACTAGTTTCGTTCATGACACCGAGGCATGTCCAGTTATTAAATTTTTAGTTATGATCTTATTTCTTTTGTCTTCTTATTATAGGCCTATTAGTGATATATATATTAAATATATGTCTATATGAACATTTGTTAACACTTAATAACCATGCTAACTATACGAAAACATTAGCCTAACATACATAGATGCAGCATGCAATTGTATAGTAATTTGTACGAATAGATGCTATGATTTGTAATGACCGATTACAATAGAATATTTAATTGATTACAATTATGTGACGTTAAAAACGAATGGTGGAGCGAACGAGGAATATATAATTGCAGTGACCTATAATTATATGTTATAATATCATTATTTAACTCCTGATATATATATATATATCTAATATATATTATATATATCAATATATGTATTATATATATATTCGCTCTGCCACAGGCTGGGACGAGCATAGAGAGGAGTAGCTCTAGAACTATAGCCCTTCGCTCTGCCACAGGAAGGGCTATAGTTCTAGAGCATTATCTTGCCCTGGTAGACCGCCGCGGGCTACGCGCGGAATATCTGTCGGTTATACGGTCCCATAGCGCCCCGGCTGTAAATCTGCCGCAGCTCCTCCCATACATGCATAGGCACGTCCCGTCGCCGGACGGGCGAACGTGGGTGGGTTTATATAGGCGCACACACAGGAGTGTTATATAGCGCGAACACACACGGGAGCCACCTCTCTCACCCTCGGCCATGTGCACCCGCGCCGGGCCGTCATGCCGGGGTGAGACCCCTAGCTTCCTCGCCAGTGCCTCCTCCTGGACGAGCGGGCGGTGTAAGACGTGCCAACGTGTTGCAATTGCAGTGTATATATACCACTGTTATTACGTAGATGCATTTCAATTTCCATGTCACTTGACGAGCTTTGTTCCTGCTCATTCCTCGTTACAAAACATGCAAAAATGTGCAAAATATTCAAACACTTATGAAGAAAATTCCCCAAAGGAGATTTTTAACATCTACTCAGTTGTTCTACTCAGAATTCTGCTTCGTTTGACACCAAAACCAGCTTTATACCTTTAAACCGAGCAAAATTTCGTCAGAGCAAGTTATTTTGTACTTATTATGGATCTAACTGAGATTAACTTTATTAGCATGTAACTTTATTAGCACAGCTATTTTTCTCCGGGTAGCATCGATATTTCATCTTCAACTACCGCAGCAGACTAACGGCTGTTATTAATATTATACAGTTATAACACAAACTGACGGGCCGGTAGTTCTGTAAACACGCAGACGCAACGAAAATGGCGGCAACGAGTTTACGTGAAGTTATACTGCATGGGGGGGGGGGAGGAATTAATCGCAAAGCGCGGAAACACTCGATCTAAAACCACGTCAACACGCCTGCCTGCATCGATGCAAGTTTTCATGATCTGGCGTAGCTCCAGGGCCGTAGCTACAATTAGGCAATAGGAGGCAAATGCCTCCTACAAAATCACGAGAAACCAAAATTATTAACCACATTATTGAGTCCCCCAGCTGAAATGGAAATTTAGATGTAATATATGCAGAGAATGCACCACAGAGCACCATATAACCGTTGGCTTCTGGGGCCCTTAAGCGGGCCCCATGCATACCCCACGCCCTATTGGCTCGCTTCGCTCCTTGTTCTTTAACTCACAACATTTGCCTCCTACAAAATTTACCTCTGGCTATGGCCAGTAGCAGAGCGAAAGGCTATAGTTCTACAGCTAGTTTTGACGCAGCCGGTGTGCATACGCCGACAGCGGTGGTGGTGGCAGTGAGATGGCCGCGAGGTGGCAGCAGCGGCACGGCGCTGGGCTGACAGTAACAAGAGCTACACGTCTGGCGGCGCGGCGGACCACCAGCCGATCAGCGTGTCTACAAAGAAGCGCGAGCGCATGGTGGCGGCGGCGGCGGGCGGGATGCGTGGCCATGTGTGCCGGACACTCGATATGGTGCCGCGATAAACGCTCGTTTCACGTGCTGTGCGCGCGTGGGGGGAGGGGGAGATGCCCATGCATGGTGAAAGACTGGAAACCGGAACAAAGAAAGAAGATTTGGGAACAGGACTTAGTATGGTCAGACTGCAAAGGGATTTCATGGTTGTCGAGCAGGGATATCGGAGGTTAGGGTTGGAAATAGTAACGGCGCGCGCGCATAACTATCCAGCCCACCACGCACACGCGCGCACGCAGACAAACACACACGCGCACGCGTGCACGCATAACTATCCAGCCAACCACGCACACGCGCGCACACAACTATCCAGCCCACCACGTACACGCGCGCACGCAGACAAACACACGCGTGCACGCATAACTATCCAGCCCACCACGCACACGCGCGCACGCAGACAAACACACGCGCGCACGCATGCACGCATAACTATCCAGCCCACCACGCACACGCGCGCACGCAGACAAACACACGCGCGCACGCGTGCACGCATAACTATCCAGCCCACCACGCACACGCGCGCACGCAGACAAACACACGCGCGCACGCGTGCACGCATAACTATCCAGCCCACCACGCACACGCGCGCACGCAGACAAACACACACGCACACACGCGCGCGCATAACTATCCAGCCCACCACGCACACGCGCGCACGCAAACAAACACACGCGTGCACGCATAACTATCCAGCCCACCACGCACACGCGCGCACGCAGACAAACACACACGCACACACGC
>NW_014577604.1:98154-104544 GCF_000485595.1 Priapulus caudatus
CACACAACACACACACACACCACACACACCACACACCACGCCGCGCGCACATGACACACACACCCACACACACACACACATTAACACACACGACGCACACGCACGCCATACACACACACCCCCAGCACACACACACATACACACGACACGCACACGCACGCACACACACACACGCCACGCCACGCACGCACGCACGCACGCAACGCAACACACACGCCACGCACGCACGCACGCACGCACGTACACTACACAGCGGCGACGTCACTTAGCTGGTGGCGGCGGGCCCTTAGCGACTAATTCGGCTATTGATAAATACCGGCGAGGAGCGGTGCACAAAAATGCTGCAAGAGAAATAAACGGTTGCGCCGGGTCGCGCAACAAAAAGCAGGCGGGCTAATTTTAGCATTGCGATCTAGCATGCATGCATCCCGAATTCTAAAGAAGAAGCAGAAGGAAGAGAGCGAGAAGATGTAGAAAAAGAAGACGAAGACGAAGAAGTAGAATAAGAAGAAGGGGAGGAAGAAGAAGAGGAAAACGAAGAAGAAGAAGAAAGAAGAAGAAGAAGAAGTAGTAGTAGTAGTATTAGTCAGTATAGCGGTAGCAGCCAGTAGCAAGCAGCAGTGTAGTAGCAGCAGCCAGCAGCAGCCAGCAGCAGTTAGTAGTAGTAGCTAGTAGTTAGTAGTAGTAGTAGTAGTAGTAGTAGCAGTAGCAGCAGCAGTAGCAGCAGTAGTATAAAGAGGAGGAGCAGAAAGAGGACATGGTGTGGAGGAGGAGGAGGAGGAGGAGGAGAGGAGGAGGAGCGAGCCAGAGGAGCCAGGAGGAGGAGGAGGACGGGAGGTAGAGAGAAAGACGATAAACTGAAGCAATTCCCACCGCATCTGACTACACCTGACTGCACCTGACTGCATCTGATTACATCCTGCACTGCACCTGACTGCATCTGATTTAACACCTAGACTGCACCTTGACTGCACCTGATTACACACTGATTACACCTGAACTGCACCTGCACTGCCACCCTGATTACACCTAGACTGCCGCATCTGCCAATTACACCTGACTGCCACCTGATTACAACCTGATTACACCTGACTACATCTGACTGACCTGACGGCCACTGATTACACCTGATTACACCTGACTGCATCTTGCATTACACCTGATTACAACATGATTTACACCGACTACACCTGACGTGCCCACCTCATGACTGCACCTGACTTACACCTGATTACAAACCTGAGACTGCCACCTGACCATCACCTGATTACACCTGACTGCACCTGACTTCACCTGACTGCCACCTGCGACTGCACCTGATTACACCTGATATTACACCTGACTGCATCTGATTAACACCTGATTACACATGATTACACCTGACTACACCTGACTGGCACTGATTACACCTGATTACACCTGACTCGCCACCTGACTTCACCTGACTGCCACCTGATTACACGCTGACTACACCTGACTGCACCTGACTTGCACCTGATTAACCTGACTGCACCTTGACTTGCCCCCACCTGACTTCACCTGCACGTGCCCACCTGATTAACACCTGACTGACACCTGACTGCACCTGACTGCCACCTGAATTACACCTGACTGCACCTGACTTCAACCTGGACATGCACCTGACTGCCCACCTGATACACCTGATTACACCTGATACACCTGACTGCACACCTGACTGCACCTGATTACACCTGATTACACCGACCTGCCACTGACTGCCACCTGCATGTACACCTGACTGCACCTGACTGCACCTGTGATTACACCTGATTACACCCTTGGATTACACCTGACTGCCCACCTGACTACACCTGATTACACCTGACTGCACGCTGGACTGCCCACCTGATTACACCTGGCGACTGCGACCTGATTACACCTGAATTACACCTGACTGCAGCCTGATTACACCTGACTGCACCTGACTGCCACCTTGATTGCACCTGACTACAACCTGATTACACCTGACTGCACCTGACTGCCCACCTGACTGCACCTGAATTACGACCTGACTGCCACCTGATTACCAACCTGACTGCCACCTGGACTGCCCACCTGACTGCCAACCTGACTGCCACCTGATCTACACCTGACTTGCCACCTGATTACACCTGACTGCCCACCTGATTACATTCTCGACTGCCAACAATGATTACACCGCATTACACCTGATTACACCTGACTGCACCCTGATTACACCTGATTACACCTGGACTGCACCTGACCTGCACCTGATTGAACACCTGACTGCCACCTGATTACACCTGGACTGCACCTGACCTGCCACCTGACTGCCCCACCTGACATCCACCTGAATTACACCTGATGCACCTGACTGCACACTGCACTGCACCTGACTGCACCTGATTACACTCTGACTGCCACCTGATCTACACCTGACTGCACCTGCATCTTACACACTGACTGGCACTTGACTGCACCTGATTACACCTGACTGCGCACCTGATCTACACCTGCATTACACCTGACTGCACCTGATTACACCTGCGACTACACCTTGACTGCCACCTGATTTCACCTGACTGCACCTTGATTACACCTGACTGCCCACCTTGCCATTACACCTGACTACACCTGAACTGCCACCTGATTACAGCTGACTGCCACCTGACTGCACCTGACTACACCTGACTGCACGCTGACTGCACCTGACTGCACCTAACAGTCAACTTTAACTACACCTGATTACACCTGGACTGCCAACCTGACTGCACCTGACTGCACCAGACTGCACCTACCTACCCTGTACTGCATTTTCTGGCACCTGACTACATCTGACTACACCAGCTCTGACTGCACATATACGTCATTGTCTAATCTTGCTAGACGTAGACGTGAACGCTGTATGCCCTCGACACAACCACAACCAACTTGAAATAACCGCGGCGCGTGTACGTACAGGGCTGCAATCGCGCCAGATTTGCAACTCGAAATTTGTTAATATTCTCTAACTTGTTATGGGCACTCAGTTGTCTACTTCGTTGTCGAACCGTTTCGAGCAGCCGATTGTCGCGAGGAATCGGATTCGGATAGCATCAATTAGATGTTAAGATCGCAGTGTTGCATTGACTGACTGTGCACGGCGCGAGCGGGTAACGATGCCGCAAAGGTTGCAAGGAGATGCATGCATGCATGGGCGACCGAGATCTCAATTGCCTTGCTCATCGGGTAACAACATTGCCTAAGCAGTGATTTGAATGTTTTACGCGAAGCATTAGGCCGAGCAGTTTTTAGGTGTTGGATAAACAGTAGAAAGGCGTCCATAGCAGCAGGCCTGATAAGCATCAAACAGAAATTAATTAAAAAATACTCACATAATTGTTACTTCGCTTACACAAGCATACACTTTATCATGTTAAATAACTACAGATTCATGCTCTTATGCTCGCCGCGAAACTTTTGCCAGCTTGCTATGATGCGAATGTTCTACAAAGTAGTCGCGATCACATTTCAACACAAAAATGACTAACCGGTCACATGGCTACGCAACTGACGGAACGTCACAGACTACCACTTTGGCTTCTAAATGCTTTCTAGACGTCCACGAGCGCATCTAACTTGCCGTGCATATGCAAAGCAGGCCACTCTTAGTGGCGAATTTCACCGAAGGAACAATGCCACAAAATGTCTTTCTAGAGACCGAAATAGGAACAATTTGCCGGAGGCTTACAGTTGTATGCCTCTTTAGAGAACTCAGCCGTTTCCTGACCTAGATAACATCAAGCGCTGTAGCCACGTGTTCGGCTGCTGCGCCGGCGGCAGGCGCGCGGCTTCGAGGGCGGGCGACATGTTGGTCGGGAGCCACCGTGCCGTGGCCGGCACAGCCAGGCAGAGTATCAGTGCGCGCAGTTTAACAAGACGCACATGGTGCCAGGGTTGAGCCCTAGCATTCGACTCCTACAATGCGAGGGTTAGCGCCTAGCATCGACTCCTACATGCAGGTTCGTAGCCTCTCCCCCCCGGGGCAAAACCATTCGCGCTACTAGCTAAAACGCTCAATATTCACGTGTGCTGGTCGTACTGGCCGTGTAGGTGGGCTAGATAGTTCAGCGTGCGCGCGTGTGTTTGTTCTACGGCTGCGCGCGTGTACGTGCGTGGGCTCTGGCATAGTTACGCAGTGCTGCGTCGTGTGTTTGTCTGCGTGCGCGCGTCTACGGTGGTCGGGCTGGATAGCTTACGTGCTGTTGCGGTGTGTTATGTTACTGCCGTAGCTGCGCGCTCTGCTGCGTGGTGGGCTGCGATAGTTTATGGCGCTGGCACGCGTGTGTTTGTTTGCGTCGCGCGCGATGTGCGTGCGTGGGCCTGGATATTTATGCGCCGCGCGTGTGTTGCGCTGCGGCGGCTGTGTGTGTGTGTGTGTGTGTGTGTGTGTGTGTGTGTGTGTGTGTGTGTGTGTGTGTGTGTGTGTGTGTGTGTGTGTGTCGTGTGTGTGTGTGTGTGTGTGTGTGTGTGTGTGTGTGTGTGTGTGTGTGTGTGTGTGTGTGTGTGTGTGTGAGTGTGTGTGTGTGTGACTAGCACGGGCTGTGTGGGACTAGTAGACTATAGTAACTCCGCTGTTTCTTCAGAGGAATGTTGAGCACGCCGTGGAATTTTTTGTTTGGAGGGAGGGACTAGGAATCGGAAAGGAAAATAAAATAAACTTAAAATAATGATTTCAAACGGTCTTCCTGCCCGTTCTCCTATTTTCCCGACCATTACAATTTAAACTATAACACGTTTAAAACAATAATGAAGCGACGGCACACGCTCACATCGCAGTATTTTAAACTATATTTTTACAATAATAAAGATGTACACTTGCGTAAACAGCAAGCGTCTAAAGCAAGGCTAACATGTCTTAAATGTAACTTGTTTTCACACACAAATATATAACGAATATAAACGAAAAAACATAATCTGTTTGTTTATTGTGCATTATTGTACATTGTGCAGTTATTTATAATATAATTTGTTTAAAGATCTAACAAATTCTGTTAGCCGCGTTCTGGCATCGGGTATACGGCCCGGCAGCGCGTACAAGGTGGGCGGGCGACTTGACACGGCGGGTGTGACCGTAATGTTTCCTACGTACGTTTGTGTTTGGCATAGTATATGTTGTCGCGTTCGGGATACCAATTCAACATCATTTTATAAAACAAAACTTATTTATTTAACAAGCCAAACAAACACACGGATCACTAACGCTGAGAGGGTCTATGTCTCCCAGGGCACAGGCACTTGAAGCGTTTCAATAAAATATAATGCTAGTTAAATACGAAATCTATTTACTACAAAATTCTCAATGTTTCTATAGGCCTACTCTCTTTCACCTATTATCGCCGATAGTTTCCTACCCTTGCATTACCGGCTGACAATGCTCTCGCGGCGCGACTGTTGCACGCTTACACTAGTATATAGAGTAGTATATAGAGTAGTACTCTATATATTAGTGTAAGCGTGCAACAGTCGCGCCGCGAGAGCAATGGCAGCCGGTAATGCAATGGTAGGAAACTATTAATATGCCCAAGAGTAGATAATAAAACACATGTGTTATTATCTACTCTTGATATGCCGGACCGTACCTCGCCTACTCCACTAACGAGTCTAGGGAGCCGCCTACGCCTACTCCTTAACCCTAACCCTAACCCTAACCCTAACCCTAACCCTAACCCTAACCCTAACCTGAACCATATCAAATAGTTACCAGGGTACGTTCCGGTATACCGGACAGGACCCAGGGTACGTTCCGGCAGTACCCTGGGGGGCATAGACCCTATGAGCCGTACGCTTGTATTGAATAGTATCGAATATAATCGTATAGAATCAGTATCTCATAGTATTGTGACATATGTTACCCACCTATATCATTATATGTTCAACATACTACCTCATCCGTCTCTTGATAGCCATCTGCAGACTGCAACCCCATGATTTAGGTAACGAGCAAGTATTTAGATTTGTAGCGTCTTATGCTGGGGCAGGCTTCGCGAGCAAATTTCTAGTTCACCTCTCCTTAATTAATCCTCTGTTTCCATTTATGTTGATAAATCTGCTACAGTTTATTGTAGTTCCATTATCAGTTACCATTTATGTAGTTCCTCCATTCGTGAAAGGCAGATGAGTCAAAACGGAAATGTAATGCTCCGTTGAACAGGGTATTGGTATTGTTTGCCGATGGAAGTATATTGCGAGATATGAGGTAGGGTCAGAAAAGATAAGAAAGCAAACCGGATCTAAAGACGGACTTTGAAGTTACGACCGAAACCGCCTGTGTGTGTGTGTGTGTGTGTGTGTGTGTGTGTGTGTGTGTGTGTGTGTGTGTGTGTGTGTGTGTGTGTGTGTGTGTGTGTGTGTGTGTGTATGTGTGTG
>NW_014577604.1:108909-112145 GCF_000485595.1 Priapulus caudatus
ACCTCCTCCTCCACCTCCACCTCCACCTCCTCCTCCACCTCCACCTCCTCCTCGCCCATTAACCCTTCTCTCCCTCCCAATGCGCACCCATACGCGCGTGGTGCTAGCCGTAAGATACACCAAGGCGTCGACAGCGCGCGCGGGGTCGCATTGTGTCCACCGTACTGCACCACCACTTATCCGCTCAAAAGGCCGGCGAAGAAAGTAACATCGCACACGCACAAAACCACGCATTTCTTCCTCCTGCGAGATCGCTCGCAGAAAATGGGTTGTTCGCGCTCGAGGGAGGGAAGGAGGAGGCAGCGAAGCGAGGAGGAGGAGGATGATGGCAGCAGCAGCAGCAGCAGCAGCAGCCTAGCTCGGCTGTAGTAGCCTCATCGCTGCTTTTTCTTCGGAGCATGCGGCGGCGGCGGCGCGGGGAGAGGGTTTAACATTCTCGGCATTCCACATTCGGCGTCTCACGCGCGCGAGTGAAAATCGTTCGCGTCTCGCGCTATAGTTACAGCGACTCCTTGATTTGTCGGAAATCGACTTTTTGAACCAGTCTAGTAGCAGCGTTCTTGCGTGTGTGCGTGTGTGTGTGCGAGCGTACGTGTGTGCGTGTGTGTGCGAGCGTACGTGTGTGCGTGTGTGCGCGAGCGTACGTGCGTGCGTGTGTGTGCGAGCGTACGTGTGTGCGTGTGTGTGTGCGAGCGTACGTGTGTGCGTGTGTGTGTGCGAGCGTACGTGTGTGCGTGTGTGTGTGACAATCGCTGTCTTTGTGGTGAGCTGAAGATACGCGCACGCGCTCGCTATGACGACGGCTGTGCCGCGGCGTCTGCGACAATCGCGTGTAACGCGTTCAATGGCCTGGAGCGTGGCGGGCAGCCGCCGATAACACATTCAACCACGCACGCACGCGCATACGCGCACGCACGCACGCACACACGTCGTACGCGCGCACACACGCACACCGCTGGGCATGCATGTCCATCGCCGTGCATGATATCGGCCGCCATCACGGCAAGCCGTGTATATACGTCACTTCATTTTATAGTTCCGTTGTCAAAAACGTCATAGCATCACTCTGATGTTAATACCTATGTAGCACCTACGCCTAATGTTAATATTACGAGAATAGTGTCAACATGAACTTAATAGTTTTCTGTCACAATGCTGGCTTATTACACTAAGAATTGCAATTATAGTGATATCATATTTTATAATGATGAAAAACACGTCATGAAACACTACTTATCTACAGATTGTGTACAAAAAGTCAGATTCGTACGTATATTGTACGTGACAGAAATTTATGGATCATGTCTGAACATAATGTGTCAATATAAAAAAAGTAATATAATAATATATAATAATATGTGTTAATATAATATGTGAAAATGATGCTACGTTTAGATGATATACGTATAAAGGTTACGTGTGAACAGCATAGGTGACTGTGCTACATGATCCTAACACCAGAAGTCCAACCAGCCCACCACGTACACGCGCGCACGCAGACAAACACACGCGTGCACGCATAACTATCCAGCCCACTTACACGCTCAGTAGCGCGTAATTTGACGTTTTGCCCCGGTGCGGGGGAGAGGCTACGACCCTGCATGTAGGAGGAGTAGATGCTAGGGCTAACCCTGCATGTAGGAGTCGATGCTAGGGCTAACCCTGCACCATGTGCGTCTTGTTAAACTCGCGACACGTGATACTCTCTGCTGTCCGGCCACGGCACGGTGGCTCCACCACATGTCGCCCGCCCTCGAGCCGCCGCCGCTGCCGCCGCCAGCAGCCGAACACGTGCTACACCTTGATCGTATACTAGGTCGGAAACGCTGAGTCTCTAAAGGAGGCATACAACTGTAAGCCTCCGCAAATTGTTCTATTTCGTCTCTAGAAAAGACATTTTGTGGCATTTTCTTCGGTGAAATTCGTCACTAGAGTGCACTCTTTTGCATTATGCACGCAAGTTAGATGCCTCGTGGACGTCTAGAAAGCATTAGAAGCAAAGTGTAGCTGTGACGTTCCGTCAAGTGGCGTAGCCATGGTGACCGGTTAGTCATTTTTGTGTTTGAAATGTGATCCGACTACTTTGTAGAAATTCGCATCATAGAGCTGGCAAAAGTTTCGAGCGGAGCATAGAGCATGAATCTGTAGTTATTTAACATGAATAAAGTGTATGTTGTGTAAGCGAAGTAA
Source organism: Priapulus caudatus (assembly GCF_000485595.1). NCBI lineage: Eukaryota > Metazoa > Priapulida > Priapulimorpha > Priapulimorphida > Priapulidae > Priapulus > Priapulus caudatus. The sequence continues at coordinate 111,100 of NW_014577604.1, forward strand.
CAATTAATGTGAGTATTTTTAATTAATTTCTGTTTGATGCTTATTCAGGCCTGCTGCCTATGGACGCCTTCTACTGTTATCCAACACCTAAAACTCTCGCTAATCTTCGCGTAAAACATTCAGATCGCTGCTTAGGATGTTGTTACCCGACTCAGCAAGCAATTGAGATCTCGGTCGCCGCATGCATGCATGCATCTCTTGCACCTTTGCGCTCGTTACCCGCTCGCGCCGTGCACAGTCAGTCATGCAATCACTCGATCTTACGATCTAATCTGATCTAGTCCGAAATCCGATTTCCTCGCGAGCAATCGGCTGCTCGGAAACGGTTCGACACGAGTAGACAATGAGTGCTCATAACAAGAGAGATATTAACAAATTTTCGAGTTCAAATCTGCGCGATTGCACCCTGTACGTACACGCGCCGCGGTTATTTCAAGTGGTTGTGGTTGTGGGTCGAGCTGCATACAGCGGTCACGTCTACGTCTGCAAGATTAGACATGACGTATATGTGCAGTCAGACTGGTGTAGTCAGATGTAGTCAGGTGCAAAAATGCAGTAAAGGGTAGGTAGGTGCAGTCTGGTGCAGTCAGGTGCAGTCAGGTGCAGTCAGGTGTAATCAGGTGTAGTTAAAGTGACTGTTAGGTGCAGTCAGGTGCAGTCAGGTGCAGTCAGGTGTAGTCAGGTGCAGTCAGGTGCAGTCAGCTGTAATCAGGTGCAGTCAGGTGTAGTCAGGTGTAATCAGGTGCAGTCAGGTGTAATCAGGTGCAGTCAGGTGTAATCAGGTGCAGTCAGGTGCAGTCAGGTGCAGTCAGGTGTAATCAGGTGCAGTCAGGTGCAGTCAGGTGTAGTCAGGTGTAATCAGGTGCAGTCAGGTGTAATCAGGTGCAGTCAGGTGTAATCAGGTGTAATCAGGTGCAGTCAGGTGCAGTCAGGTGTAGTCAGGTGTAATCAGGTGTAATCAGGTGTAATCAGATGCAGTCAGGTGTAATCAGGTGTAATCAGGTGCAGTCAGGTGCAGTCAGGTGTAGTCAGGTGTAATCATGTGT
>NW_014577604.1:112155-115384 GCF_000485595.1 Priapulus caudatus
CCCCCTTGCCATCCCCTCTCTATATCTCATCTATGTAGCGTCCCCCTTGCCATCCCCTCTCTATATCTCATCTATGTAGCGTCTCCCCTGCCCTACCCTCCCCGCCGGTGACAGGCACGTACCATGAGCTGCGGTGCGACGTATCGAAATATGACGGCGACGCGTGCCACCAGGGCGGCCGAGTAGACGAGCCAGCAGACGAAAACAATTGGCAGCTCCATGCTGGCGGACGGCGTCGCCCTCTTGTGGCGGATGTGCATGTAGGACGTGACGAGAGAGAGGCCGATCGCGGAGAGGGCAAACACGTCGGCGACGACCCAGGCGTACCTGCCGAGTGTGGAGCAGACGTGTTAGATGGGTCACCAGGGGGCGCTGTGTGCGATGCTGGAGGGTTAGCGCGCGATCTGATACGTACTGTAGGGGTCTGCGTGTCTGTATCTGTGTTTGTCTGTCTGTCTGTCTGTCCGTCTGTCAGTCTGTCTGTCTGTCCGTCCGTCTGCCTGCCTACCTGCATGCCTGACGTACGTCCGCGCGTATATGCGTGCGTGCGCGCGCGTGTATGTCTATGTATGTGCGTAGGGAATGGATGTTGCTTTACTGTGCATTTGAATCAATCATTGGCGTCCTAAAATAATTATATCCGTCATATTTAACACGCTACCGCTTGTTTCCACACAGAACCAGCTGTGACGCGGTGAGAGGGATAGAAGTCGAGAGCAAACTAGGCAAGAATTCAATAAACATGAAAGGTAAGGGTGATTAGTATTTCTCTTAAAGATATGATAAATGTTTTTGTTGTTATTACCTCCGCCAAGGGGTTGGCAGGAGGTTATGTTTTCACCGGCGTGTGTTTGTTCGGCGTGTGTTTGTTGGTTTGTGGGTTTGTTTGTGTACAGCCTAACTGAAAAAGTTATGGACGGATTGACATAAAATTTTCAGGATAGGTCAGAAATGGGCTAACTTCGAATTGATGAGATTTTGGTGGTGATCCGGATCCAATTAATTTATTAATTTATTAATTAATTAATAAAATTCTCAGGATAGGTCAGAAATGGGGTAACTTAGAATTGATTACATTTTGGTGGTAATCCGGATCCAATTAATTAATTAATAAAATTTTCAGGATAGGTCAGAAATGGGGTAACTTAGAATTGATGACATTTTGGTGGTGATCCGGATCCAATTAATTATTTAATTAATTAATTAATTTTTTCACAGTGACAGAATTGAGCTGCCTTGGCGGAGGTCTGCGCTCTCTGAGTGCTCTAGTTATTATTATTATTCTTTCCTTATTCTTTTTCTACTTCTTATTATTATTATTATTACTACAAGTAGTATTAGTATTAGTATTAGTAGTAACTGCAATAGTGTTATTATTACTATCATCATCGTCATCGTCGATATCGTCGTCGGTATCATTATCATCATCATCATTATCATCATTATCGACATCATCATCATCATAATCGTCATCGTCATAATCACCACCACCACAACCATCATCATCATCATCATAATCATCAACAACAACCTCGTCGTCATCGTCGTCGTCATCGTCGTCATTCATAACCATGATGATCATCATCACCTCGTGTCATACGGATGCAATATTTATTTATCAGTACTACCAGCGTTTCTAGTATCAACGCCCTACTATTCGAATCCACACGATGCGAGGGTTTCTCTTGGGAATCAGTCCATATCAAAACAACCCCGAACCGATACTTTGTGAAGAGCGGTAACCTCTCGAACCTCTCAAAGTGCGGGCGCATCTCCCCGTGTCTTGTGTAAGCCGCGCAAAAACCATTGTGCGATAAAGCTAGCATATAAACTCTCGACAGAATGACCGAGGGGGCCGGTAGTGACTATACATATACCGGCAGGCCTGTCAGACAGGTCTCTGATCTCCCCCGCTCTCTGCCCCCTGTCTGTCTCTCTCTCTCTCTCTCTCTCTCTCTCTCTCTCTCTCTCTCTCTCTCTCTCTCTCTTTCTCTTTCTCTTTCTCTTTCTCACCCTCTCTTTCTCTCCCCCTTTTTTTCTCTCTCGCGCCTCTCTCTCTCACTGACGAAATTTATGATCAGTGTTCTTGAACATAATGTGTCAATATAAAAAAGTAATAATTTAATATATAATAATATGTGTTAATATAATATGTGAAAATGATGCTACGTTTAGATGATATACGTATAAAGGTATAAAGGTAAGCATAGGTGACTACATGTGCTACATGATCCTATAGCACCAGAAGTCGATATTTGGGAATTTCTCAGAATCCTTGTTGACGAAAGAAGTCTACGTCAACCCCCGCGGGCGGGCGGGGCGCATAGTGGTGAAGGGTTATGAATGTCATGTCCAGGCGTGTAAGGTTCCTGTATTTGGATACATTCTGATCAAACGAAAAATAAGCATGGCCGGACACGTAAGAAATGACGTATGTGACAGAGTGTATGGGCGGATGGTCAGCGTATGAAGATGTGTGTATAAGTGTGCGTGCGTGTGTGTGAAAGAAAGAGATAGGGAGAGAGAGAGAGAGAGAGAGAGACTGAGCCGAAGAGATGTACGGGCACCGAGAGAGAGAGAGATGACGATGAGAGAGAAGAGAGAGAGAGAGAGAGAGAGAGAGAGGAAGAAAGATGGCGATTATATTATGTCGCTTTGAATGAATATCACGCATTATTCGTACAGATCGTGTTTCTTGTCTCTTTACTTCTTCTTCTTCTTCTTCTTCTTCTTCTTCTTCTTCTTTTACGGCCGTCCCTATTTGCTGGAATCGGTAAGGGGGTGCGTGCGTGTATCGATGCTTGCACACTATTCCGCTGTTATACACACCGTATGTACACGCAAGGTGCGGACATCCGCGCATTCTCTATTGTGATTGCGCAAGACGCTAGCTTCTCCTTCGCTATCGCGTCCAGGCATCTCCTGTTCCCCTCCCTCTGCGCGCGCACGCTCTCTCTCTTTTTCCCTCTTTTTTCTTTCTCTCGAGCGCTCGCTTTCTATAGGTACACACACTCGCACGCACGCGCACACGCACACAGAGACTGACACAGACTACACACACAAACAACACACACACACACCGCGCGCGCGCGCGCCACGCACGCACACACACACACCACCACACACATATACACACACAGCACACACACATCACACACACACACACTACACACATACACACACATACACAACACACACACACACACACACACACACACACACACACACA
>NW_014577604.1:115394-127894 GCF_000485595.1 Priapulus caudatus
CCTCTCTTTCTCGCTCCCCCTCGTTTTCTCTCTCTCGCCGCCTCTCTCCACGCCTTCTCTCTCTCTCTCTCTCTCTCTCTCTGCTCTCCTCTCTCGTCTTCTCTCTCTCTCTCGCTCTCGTCTTTCTTCTCGGCGCGCTTTCTCTCTCTCCTCACACCTCTCTTCGTTCCCCCCCCCATTTTACTCTTTCTCGCGGCTCTCTCCTCACGCCTCTCTTCTCTCCCCCGGGTTTTATTTCTCTCGCGCCTCTCTCCCCCACCTCTCTCTCTCTCTCTCTCTCTCGCTCTCTCTGCCTTGTCTTCTCTGCTCTCTCTCTCTCGCTCTCTCGTCTTCTCTTCTCCTCCGCGCTCTCTCTCTCTAACCCTCTCTTTCTGCTCTTCTCCCTTTTCTCTCTCTCGCGCCTCTCTCTCTCCACCCTCTCGTTATCTCCCCCCTTTTCTCTCGGCGCGCCTCTCCCCACCCTCTCTCTCTCGTCTCTCTCTCTCTCTTTCTCTCTCTAACCCTTTCTGTTCTCTTTCTCTTTCTCTTTTCATTCATACGCGTTCTCTCTTTTCTTCTCTTTATCTCTCTTTCCTTTACTCTCTCATGCATTCGTGTTTTCTCGCGTCAGCCTCATAACTTTGGTTGGCTGATGGACGATGGCGGCAAAGGTCAACACCGCAAAGACCGATAGACTCAGATGCTGAGCGGCGCCGAATTACCGGGAGCAGTTCGGGAAAGACAAAATATTATTTCCAATCAGCGCACGATCAGAGAGAGAAGACGATGAGAGAGAGATCGGAGAGCGAGAGAGGAGAGGAGAAAGAGACGAGAGAGAGAGAGAAAGAGAGAGCGAGGAGAGAGAGAGAGAGAGAGGGGAAGAAGAGCAGGGTGGGTGAGAGGAAGCGGAGAGAGAGAAAGAGGGGGGAAAGAGAAAAAGATGAGTGAGGAGAGGAGAGAGATGCGCGCGAGAGATGGCGGGGCGCACTATGGGCGAGCGGAGTGGACAGAGGAGTTGACGCGCTGTTCGAAAAGCTTGTGTAGCCTTCCAGCAAATTTCAGTTAAAAATTTCTTGCCATTCCAACTTCAAGTATATCAGACAAAGGTCATATAAGCTGCCCCCGCAGGGAGCAGCGAGGAGGCTCCCTCTTGAGGTAGAGGAACGAGGAACGTTTGAGGACGGAGAGCTGTCTGACGAATCAAATTGGATCGGGAGTGAGAGGAGCCCGAGCGCGAACGTAGCGTCAGACAGGATTATAGTCGTGGACTTTGATTGGACTGAAATTGTACAAGAGTTCTGAGAACGTTTTCGAGACACGAAAGTCCTGAGGAAAGCGGTGAAGGTGAGAGGAGAGAAGCGAGAGAGACGCTGCGCAATTTTCTAAACGAGCATCTTCAGAGACTGGGAGAAAGAGGAGACAGAAAAACGAGCATGGAAAAGAGAAGGAGAAAGAGAGAAGACGAAGTAGAGAGAGAGATATGAGACAAGAGGATGCAGAGAAGAGAGAGAAGAGAGAGACGATGAGATGACGGAGAAGAGAGCACAGCGCGCACGCGAGAAGACGAGACGCGATGAAGCGAGAGAAGACGAGAGAGAGATAGAGAGAGTGGAGAGCAGAGAGGAAGAAGAGAGAGGGAGAGGAACGAGAGAGAGAGGGACGGCGAGGGGAGAGTTGAGCGAGCGAGAGAATCGAGACCGATGAGAGAGTAGGGAGTCGGGCGCGCCGCGAGATGAGAAAAGAGGGGAGAGCAGACAGATGGCAGAGAGAGACCGGGAGGGACCGAACAGCCAATCAAGCATAAACCCAACGTATTCCTAGACCCCATCCCGACGGTCGATTGATGCTAAGGGGTAAATAATGTGTATTACCTTGCGCTGTGTTTCTATCTTTTGTTAGCCAAAAAAGAAGGAGGAGCGCGACACGAGAGGAGAGAGAGAGAGAACACGTCAAACCAGATGGAGATCTCGTCCTTTGAGCGCCGGCGCGCCCTCCGCTTCACGCTTGAAGGAGGATTCGACGACTGACGAGAGAGAGAAGAGAGGGAGAAGGAGAAGGAGACCCAGCAGACGAGATTTGGAGAGACAAAGGAGAGATTGGAGAATCGCTCGACGATTCATGAGATGAGAATGCAACTTCTGCAGTCACCCTAGACTAGCACCCTGAATCATATCCCTACCCATTCGTGATAGCAATGTCTTAGCTGTTATCGTTGAGCTAATTATAAAGGCAATTGCTGCACGCGACCACCTACAGCAATGACAAGGACCATGAAGAATTGTTGATAAGAGCTGGCGTGCAAGTAAGTTAACAGCGACGTGCCGGGTGTATGAGAGAGTGATGTTGTATAAGCAGCTGATCTCTATGTTCGATTTTATTCCACGATCGCCCATATTAATAATGGGACATAATCGCCGTATCGTCTCAATTCTTAACAGCTCAGTCCTCCTGTTGTCGTACGTCCACTAATTGTCTATCCAATATCGAGACTGATAATAAAATACAGATCTAAATCATCACCAAGCGTTTCTATCCATCCGTGATGATAAGTAGTTTTTGCGAATTTCCAATCGGTGATTTGTATGTATGTATTATCCTGAGTAGGGTTTATTTCATTGACAGGTTTAAAAGATTTACGATTGTAAGGATATATATCTGCTTGGCAAGGACAAGAGAAGAAGATCTGTCTACTCGAGGTATGGTCAGTGTTTATACACATTAATTAAGCTAATTCAAATCACAGAGCTTAATGACATCAGTTTGAATATAGAACACCAGATTTAATTGAGGTATATTAACCGTCTTCTAATTCAAAAACAATATCGTGAAAAGACGTAAAGATTATGACACAGAAAAAAAAAACAGAAAGCGCAGACCTAGAATCTTGACACCAGTGTATATAAAACATCTGACGGAATAAAGAGAGATGCGCCCCAGCATAAGAGAAAGAAAGAAAAGAGAGATCTAGTGCCGTTCTCATGATATGATCTTGCTCTATGGGGCTACAGATCAAAATTTGACTTATAGATTAAGTAAATATAATCTACCGTTCGTCACACTAACTTATCTTAATATTGTAGATGTAATGTATATTTATAACTCGGCCGGGCGGATGCCTCAAGAGTAAACTGCTGTAAATACCGATAGACAGACGCCAGAGGGACACACAAACTTGGAAGCACGAGAAAAAACAAGTACCTCAAGAGAGCGATTAGCATCATAATCTAAATAAGCTTAAATATCTTCTTTAGACGAGCCAAAATAATGTATGAACAAGAGTCATGCGTAACTAACAATTCAATGAAGGCACCAGAAACATTCCCCAAATATTTTACTAAATACTTTAGAAAAGCAAAACCCCAGGATAGGACCAACAAAATATAACTATCACCTCCTGCGATTAAATATTACTACGTAGAAATAAATTGAGCATATTTAACTGTGCATATCTCATAGTGAAGTGAGTGTCAAGAAAGGGCTTATTATTATCGTAAGAGAAAATCCACCGTGAGCACTACAAAGATGTTAAACAACAACCGACCGGACGGTAACCTTGAGTATGACCCAGAAAGCAGCATAGCAACGACAGCAAAACATGCTTTCAAATCCAAGCCTCAAAGAATTGCTGCATATATCACGAGTTAACCCAATTTTCGTGGCTTGACACCATACCACGTCTTCATGATTATTTAGATAGTAAATAGCGAGCGGGAGTGAAGAAATAAGGAATAAACGACAGAGGCTCTTTCGCTCATCTCTAGATCTATCCTAAAGCGAGAGAGTATATATAAGAGTTACTGAGTATAATCCCCTATATTGACGGTAGACTAAACACTGTAAGACTACAATTAGCAATATTAACATGATTTTAATACGTATGAAGAGACCAAGTCGTGTATATTCGCAAATGCACGGAGATGAGGAAAAAGAAGAACAAGTGATCGAGTACATTTCGACAGATATAAATTAATAGTTGATAGATTTGTGATCTATCTAATAAGCACCGCTAGGCTGAGAATCTCGCATTCAACAAATAATCTCTGAATTTATGGTCACACTATCTGACACATTACCATTAATACAATATGTAAATATTTCGAGTCGTCACACTGTGATCAATAAACAATAAACTTATGTTGCTTTCTACTGTTCCTCATGAGTGATCCAGATGGATGATGATGTCGATGCATTAGTGATATGGATGCCATATTATTTGATGTCATCGATCGATAGATAGATATAGAAATATATAGTCTGAGGAATGATTAATGGACGCACCGGATTGAATAGCGACGATGCGTATGATTGGATTGACGCACTGGATGATAACGAATGCATCGATTATGATCAAATTATTCAGGACTAGTTTGATTCTACGAATCTTCCCGTGTTGTCGTTATAACGTAGCTTCCTGCTAATTTCTCTATTCTCCTACCTCCTTCTGTAGTTCGCTTATCATGAACCGTTACTCTCTAATAGCAAATATCTTCATCCCTCATCGATTCTAACCTTGAACTTTGCTCATATCATGTACTCATATAATCTGTCTTCTAGCTGTCTCTTCCTTTCCTAATCCAATATATAGGTAGTTCTCTCTAATCTTCCTGCTATATCTTTCAAACGCTATTTTCTTTTCTATATAAAGGCGTTCATCTCATAGATAAACGTTCCTCGCGATCGTTCTTCTTTCCCCACAGTCTTTAATTTTCTAGTAAAAATAGCAGTTCTCTCTATATTTCTTCGATGTTCGTCGGCAAGTGTCTACTCTTTCTACGAACGACATAGATCCAGCAACTGTTAATATACTAAAGAAAGAAAGAAAGCCGAAGCTTAATACTAACGATATGTATTAAAACTACATAAATAATTTCTTCCGTACGCAGTTTCACCCTATCGAGATCACGCTATAAGTAATAATACAACTAAATTGTTATTCTTAAAAAACAACAGCCAATTAAAAACACGCATAACAACCTGAATAATATTTAACTTGATGGAATTCGGATTGTTATCAAATTTGGCTAGATAGTAGTATTCAACCAATTATATATTTTAAATAAGTGTCGAACATTTTAGTATACGAACTACTCCACAAATTGCTTTGTGGTGTTTAACACAATGAGAATGATTTACTCATATCCCCATTGTTCTGGAGACCACAGAAGGGCATTTTTCAATAGGCCCAGAGATGGCTTCGGCTTAGTACCTTACTGTTCGCCCATCGCTGTGAAGTTGGCGCGGTGAATATCAATAAATTGATTCGTGTCTTTTCACCTATACCAATCAATATATCTACCGTAAGGATACGTATTGCTATCTATCTAACTAGTATGGACGTGTTAGTCCAATACATAATAGTCGGAATTTTACCGACCAATGTCTGTCTCGATCCCATGTCTGCTTGTTAACAGGAAGTACATCATCAAAAGTAGAAATATTTGTAGAGTCCTTGCTTACCTGAAGATATTTTTCACTGGTATCGCCATCCACAACAAAGATGTCCTTCAATTTACACTCTGTCAGTCTTGCCATTTCACCGATCCTTCTCTTGTTCATTGATATGCAACTATTACAGCAGTCTGTTTGCTTCTCATAGAGACTCGATGGATCCTCGGCCCACAAATCCTCACAATCATTGTTGTGTTCAATCTATATGCGCCATCCGATTGTCATTGTCTGGCAATGACGATTTTCGTTAATGTATCTTTAAACCCTAATAGAATATCACGCTTTTGCCGATAGAGAATATAATGCATTTTCGAGGCAGAAAATCTACGCCACGCGAACATGCGGTGCGGCAATTTCTTATGCGCAAAGGTTTTTAGAGTTTTCTTTTATCGTTAAAATGATATTACGATAGTGCATGTTATTATCACAATTATCCGTTTGTTTTGCTAAACCCAGCCCATAAAATAGAGAAACATAAGCAAGGCGTTAAGCGCAAAGGACGTCGATGAAAAGCAGAACTTTCGAGTAAGAACCGACCAGTCCCGTACGCCAAAAATAATTTTCCGTATACGAGATTCTTGGAATATGTCAAAAAAAACAGCCTGACAGCATGTTGCATAATTAATCGACATTAAGAATTTGTAATTCCCAGCAAGCGTGTTGCTATGATGTCAGTTTGAATAATCCCTCAGTGTTAAATTGCCCCTTCGAGTGATTGCTTTCGTAAGTGGTTTCGTCCCTGTAATTTACTGGTCTCCTGATATGATACTACCTGGTTGTGTGTAGATGTTCCTAAGAGTTTGAGTAAAGAGTGTGGGCTGACCTGACGGTGGAGAATAATTATAATATGGCTTTCGGTGAATTTTCTCTCCCAATAAAAGTGTTCCGCTAGGACGTTTTTTCCCCTGAGCAAGCGCCGGGAGCAAACAACACAACGAAAGACCCCATAAAACTGTAGTATGCACGCATGAGAGGTAGCTAGGTTAACGCGAAGCTCATAGAAGATTGCGAAATTGTGAAAGCAACACAGATACTGACAGCCTGACAGCGCTTGTAACCGCAGGTTCTTGAAACCAAGGACACACGCTGGTCGCTTCCTACTAATTATTAAACAGCAGCAACACACCGCGCCCACAGATTATTGCGTAGATTGCGTCTCTCGCGGGAGAGAAAGAAGGATCTTGACTTAGACTTAGATCCGGACGATAGACACAGTGCCTTACTGCAGGCAAGGAGGAAGTAGTGAGACTGACATGTTGAAATTTCTACGGAGCAAGAGAGGAGACGATAGAAGCAGGAACTAAGACCAGAGACTTGAGGCCAACATATTCACTAACATACAAACTCACCGTATACATAATGTTCTACCGACACGCGAAGCATCCGCATCTCTGCTTCTTAACTCTGATGCACCTGGCCCCCGCTGACCTTTCCTAATCAATCTTTTTCATGTAATATGAAACAACGTGGCATGTGGGGGCGACGAAGAGAGGGCCTACTACAAACCAATTATTTTACAACTGCGTTCGACCCCAGAGGTGGCGTGAAGAGGACTAAGTATTAAGGACCGGGTGTAATGAAAAGTTTAATATGACCATCTCGGTTGTCTGGCCATATGACGACCATGGTATAATGATGTGGACTTAGCGTGTACTATTCGGATACAGCTCGCTCGGCTGTGGTACTTTGTCCACCATAATGTCTGCCATCCCGCGACGAAAATTAGCATTACACCACGAAGGGCGTTACAATAAGTCTTGTATAATGGAGGTATCCGATTGGCACCCGGTGCGTCGTATATCACTGTCCGGCTAATCTCCTTGAGAGTAAGTTACGATGGAGATTTTGTCTTTTAAGAGAAGAAAGTCTCCTTAGGTCAGTGATTCTCAACAATTAGCTCTTAATTAATGTACCAAGCAGTCGCGTATCTTTTAACATCGAGCGTTTGGCCGGGAGCTCGGCGAGCGAAGGGTAGAGGAGTGAGATTATGTTAGACAACTTATACTCGTCCACGAGCTCCTACTAACCAACATCACATTCCGCTGCCATTGATTAGGTGGCCGAGGGTGGTCATGCACAAGATGGCATATTTAAACCCACACGGGCTCAAGATAGGAGAGTGGCTCAAACCGTGTTCTTGTTTCTCGTTGGGCACGGGTTCGTGCGGGGCCACCCAATGGTGTGGGTTTTATGATCGTCCTGCGCGACCGAAAATTCTATCGGTCTAATTCGTACACACTACACGTGGCTGACTAAAACACGTGTCAACCAAACGATGATTGAGAGTTCTTCGCTGCTATGAAGCGCTAAGGCGGCGGACTTCGGGTCTAAAGGGCCGAAAACAGTACATCCTTACACTTTACTCTCTTCAAATAGAAGATTCCCTTATCAGGCTAAAGCTCAACGCTGCTCGAATCTAATAACGATCCGCGCAAATCGAGATAGTAGTACTATACGCAATGATATTGGTCCAACGCTTCGTTACCGAGGTTCCTGCCTCTGCTCGTTTTTCGTTGCAATGAACCTAGAACTACAAGGTTTGCTCCAGCTCCCGATAAGCGGCACAAGACAGTTGAGCGGCTAAGTGCTCATGACTGTAGGTGTGGCGTCACAACAAGACGACGGGCACGGCGTCAAACGAAAGCTACGCGATAGTGACTTAGATATAGATAGATAGGCTGGGTACACGCATGGCACCAGACAGCACGCCCCCATCATTATAGCACTATCTCGATAATATCGAGCCATATTAGACAATTCGCATTTGTCGCCTGCTATGACATAAATAGACCAACTGTTACATACACTCTCAATAGACTCTTTAATCACGCACAGCATAAAGTTGTACTATACATGATACCCCGTTTTGATCATTTAGGATGTCATAAGAAACGCTGCATCACGGTTATAATCGAAGCACCAGAACACGGCACACACCAATGTTGAGAATGCCTGCTGGACGCACGCACGCAACCACGCACGCACGCACACACACACACACGCACGCACGCACGCGCCTTGCGCACGCACCTGCCACCCACCCCACACACAACTAGCGACACAATGACCGCACAGAGCTTCACTTACAGCAAACTACTACACACACACATCACTCACCACTACACAATCGACCACCTCAGAACAGCACTAAATCATCACTCACAGCACTCACAAGCCAGCGCCACCAACGCACAGGCCGACGCAGCGCCAGCAGCAGTCCGCCCACTCGCGCCCAACACATTTAATTACTCTATTGTATCAGGTGCTCGCCCACGCTTGACCCACGTGCGAAACACATTTGCGACTCATCTTTATTATTCAATCTTATGCATGCAGAAGCCACGACAGTATCTCTGCTCTGCGCGACTTAGCAATCTGCGACTTCGCAGCTTTTGTCAACTTGTTTGCGACGCAATACACTTCTGTAGAACGTGCAGACACGAACATTAAAAAAATAAGCCACTGTCTAATTTATTGTTTTACTGATTTGATCAAGGTTGCGGTTCTAGTTCTGCCTTTTGATTTAGCAAACATAAGATTTGGCACCGACGACTTACTCGTCCGCCTGCGACCCCTCTCATAGCGACGCTGATTGTCCATCTGTGTCAAGCTAAAAACAGTACCAGCATGCCCGAAGAGGACCGAAAAGTTCTCACCTAACCTTAGCCGATTTCACAAAACGATGGTCTGGTCGATTTTTCCGGGATGCCATTCCAGCGCGTCGTAATCACCGCCCCGATTCCTCCGGCCGCTCGACTCTCGTCGTTGGCGAGTTGCCTAGTATTCCTGTCTGTGCTCTCACACTTTAGATGCTGGAACAGATCGGGGCGCGAGGGCTCTGATTGCTCTAGTTTTGCGATGCACTGATTCCGAGAGACCACGTGAGGAGAAATTTCGGTTTATGCGAAGCAAATGCAAAGCTGTGCCGCCGAAAACATGCTTCGTCCTTGCGAACATTCATTCCAGAGCCCCGGCTCCTGCCGCCCTCGCGCTGTTTCCGCTTTTTGGTGGTCCTACTTCAATGCAGCCTTTTGACCCCATAGGCAATGGCTCGTAGACCCACAAGCTTCTGGTTCGAGAATGTCAAGAAGTGTATGAAAATTCGCGCGGCTTCTTCTGCTTTTCTGATTCAGTATCGTTCGGCACTTCTTACCCTGATTTGCTTCGGCTCACCGATTCGTGATATAGAAGCTCTTCTCCACTCTCTCTCTCTCTCTCTCTTCTCTCGCTCTCCTCTCTCGTCTCTCTTCTCTCCGTTCTCCCTCACGTCTTCTCTCTCGCCCCTCCCTCTACACTCTCCATCTCGTCTACTCGTATTTGTGTTCCAAAGTGTGCGTTTGCGAGTTGCTTCTACTCTCTCTCCAGAGCTTCTCCTACTTCTCTCGGTCTCTACCTCCTCTCTCTCTCTCTCTCTCTCTTCTCCTCCCTCTCTCTCTCGCTTCTACTCCTCTCTCATCTCTCTCTTCCTCTCGTCTATCTCTCTCCCTCTTCCTCTCCTCTTCCTCTCTCTCTCTCTCACTTGCTACCTGCTTTCTACTCGCCTTCTTTCTGCTACTCTCCTTCCGCCACTGCCTCACAAAGTGCCTTCCAAGCCTCCACTATTTTCTATCCACCTCAACTTAACTCCTTTCGGCTAGGCAGCTTTCACCCGACCTAGGTCGTAATCTCACCGTCCCTCCTGCTTCTCGATCGGTTCAAAAACCAGCTATAATTCAGTAAATTGATTCAGGAGCTTCAGAACTGTTTGTGTTTCAAACTTCATACCAGCATTTTCTCCATCCAGAAGGCGACCGATGGGTGAGAACACAACCACGGGAGAGCTAAATGATCTCTCTGCCAAAAGCGGAATTCTTTATCACTTTCTTTCGCACTCTTTGTATCGTATCTCTCTCCTTCTCACTCGCGCTCTTTCTTGGATACACTCTCTCTCTTCATTACCCCATTTTTCTACCTCTTCTCTCATCCGCTTCACCTGCATCTAATCACAGATCTCAAGCTTAGACAAAACCCGCCAAGCCAATTTACTGCCATCGCCCTTACGTTAGACTTTAGCTCTACGGCTACTTTCTAACCAAACGTGGATTGCCATGCAACATTACAGCAGTCCCTGCTGCTTTGCTCGCCAGAAACGCCCATTCCGCCGCACCAACCAAAAGCCTTACCGTCCTAAGCCATGTCACAGACATGTTCCACAACCTGAGATCGACCTCCACCGTTCAAAACTTCTAAACTCATGTCTTTCTGCTGCCTACCTCCACGCCTGCAATGCTACGACTGCATTATTAGAAAACCCTATACCCCAATACACTACGCTACTCTGTATGCGATGAGATCTCCAAATGATGTACGCCGCATGTTCCTTGCAGATTTTTCCCAAATGCCTCATCTTCCTTCCCAACCGTTGCTCTAGCAAACTAGACCAAAACTTTTAACGCAGCGAACATCAAGAGACATATTCATAATAACATGGCGCATTTTCCTATAGTGGGCGACACCAGCGCACAATCTGTAACACTTTTCCAAACGTTCTTGACCCTATAAGCAACTTTCTTATACCTTTAAGACTACCCTCAATTCACAAAGCCCTATCATGTGCAATAAATATATGCATCACTCTTGCGGCTTTAAATATGACTAGTCCTTCTGGCAATTAATGCAAAACAAGGGTATTTTGAAGCCATTATCATTTCACAAACTGCGAAGTCACAGCTGTTACAATTGCCCCACAACATGGCGGCCAATGTCACACACCACCAATGCGGCAATTGTAAAACATTAAAAATTTGTACAACAAATCATATCCCTTAGACAATCGGCATTTTTATATTTTTATAAAGTGACACCGTTGGACAGATTTTTTACAATTAAAACAGCAATCTTATACGAACCCACAATAAAATAATTTTATAAAAACTATGCACGAATGCTTGGACTCATTTACATATGCAATTACGAAATATATAAATAGGCTACTTCTTCCTTGCTGTCGTGAACAAAACATATTTACAGACCATTCAATTCAAATTATGTTAGTTTTCATGTCTGAGCTTATATGAGAGACTACTTTTTTGCTTATAAACAAAACATCATTGTGTTAAAACCACATGACTTTTTATACTGCCAAGGCGCGCCAATTGCGTAACACGTTGTTACACTTGCCGAAGATTCACGCCATAATTTTGGGGGTCTGTTTTGCTTAGCCTCTTGGCCTACGAATTAGTACTTTCGTGCAAACTAAAACTTCTTACCACAATACACCGGGCCCGCCTAAAAAACTATTTTTGTATGAGCTATACAGAACTGACGATCATAGGCCTCAGAGATCCACATACGTTTTTGCCAGAAACAAAACATTAGTGAATTCGAGATTTTACTCTACCTCCGCCTGTTAAAAAAACGAGTTTTGGCCTGTCAAATGCCCTTTTCTCGATGCTAACAACCACTCTGCTACCTCAGCTATGACAGCATGTCCGGCCTGCCAGATGCAAACCCTCTCATCATGCCGCTCTTAAAGGAGCGCCTCACCTCCTCTCCACCTCTATCCTCCTCCTGCCACTCCTTCCTCATACATACTCTAGCCTCTCCGCCTCTCATGACACACACACACACACACACACACACACACACCGAGAAGCCCCCCCCCCCACCACCACCGTCCGCGCACACGACGCGGCAGACGATTAAGGGAAAAATGCGCGAAACATGCGCAGGCAGGCGTCGCACGCTGGTCGGGGTCATTAGGGGTCACGCGGCGGTGGCGGCCGTAGCGGCGTAAACGGACGACAGCCGGTATCTGGGACCATCCGGACGTACGCAACCTGTTTCTCTTGGCGCGACTTTTAGAGGACGTTGTTACACCGAATGGCACGAATGTTGCTCTAGTTACTATCAAGAGTAGATAATAAAACATTTTGTTTTATTATCTACTCTTGTTACTATATAGCCCTTCGCTCTGCCAGAGGCTGGGACGAGCATAGAGAGGAGTAGCTCTAGAACTATAGCCCTTCGCTCTGCCACAGGCTGGGACGAGCATAGAGAGGAGTAGCTCTAGAACTATAGCCCTTCGCTCTGCC
>NW_014577604.1:132894-137027 GCF_000485595.1 Priapulus caudatus
CACCACACACCATCACCACCACCACCCACCATCACGCCACACCACCGAATAACCACCAACCACACATCTACACACCACCACCACACCACCCACCACCATTGCCACAACCCCCACCAGCACCAGCACCACCACCCACCACACCATCAACAACAACAACAACACCACCACCACCAACCCACACCACCGACCACCCCACCACCACCACCACTCCACCATTCACCACACTCAACCACCGACGCGCTAACCAGCGCCACCACCATCCCACCACACACCATGACCACCACCACCACCACCACCACCATCGACCACCACCACACCACCACCACCACCACCCCACCACCACCACCACCAACCACCACCGCCACCCACCACACCCCACCATTCCCAGACCACCACCACCCATCATCAACCACCACCACCACCACCACCACCACCACCACCCCAACCACCACCATTACCACGACGACGCACACGACACCACTACCATCCACCACCACTACCACCACCACCACCACACTAGCTCCAAGCCCTCTGCCCTTCCCTCAACTCCCTCCCCCGCCCGTCAACATCATCTACCCTCTCAACCCACTCGCCCTTACCGGCAGCCCCTGCTCCCCTTCAACCCCCTCCCCCGCCGTCAGCCCCTGCTATCTCTACAAGACCCCCGTCCCCCGCCGTCAGCCCCCTAGCTTCTCTCAACCCCCTCACCCCCGCCGCGCAGCCCCCGCTTCCCTCAACTCCCTCCCCCGCCGATCAGCCCCGCCTTCCACTCAACCCCCCCCCACGCCCTGAAAAAGCCCCATGTCCCTGCTGGATACTCATAAATTTATAATCACCGCTCTCTCTCTCCGGATAGCACGCGGCCCACACCCACCTCCCACGTCTGACCTGCGAACTTCGCCGGCCCGCATATCCTAGCCGGCCCATAGTCGCACAAGGCCGAATTTGTCTCCGCCTCAGCAGGCCGGGCACCTCCTCGGATTATCAGATGTAAAGAGAGAGAGGGGCATTGCGCTATACCCACATCGCTGGAGGCCGAAGCGGTGAGGGCTCAGATATACTGCACAAGTGCCCAATAGCGCCAATTCACGGATACGCGCGTGCACTGTATGGATCATTTGATGAAACTTCGTATCACGCGAAGAAATACCAACCGTAAAGTACCTAGATTAAACACAGCCGAGCAAAATATCAAGCATCTGGCGTGTTTTATGTCTTTTACCTGTGTCTGTATCGGAAGACGGTGCTGCAACCAACCTGCCGCTAGCTGCTAATCGCTAAGCGACTTGTGTACTCTGATAGGCGATGCAAATGAATATATCGAGCTTTTTACTACTATATATATATATTATTATATATATATATATATAAGATAGTATATATACTATTAGTAGAATATAGATAGAGTAATGGCTATTTATTAGCCTTCTCGATATATTATGATATAATATATATATGTGTGTGCTGTGGTGCGTCGCGTTGCGCTGCCGTTGCGCTCGCGTGGCGTGCGTGCGTGCGTGCGTGCGCTGCGTGCGTGCCGTGCGTAGGCCGTTGCGTGCGTGTGTGCTGTAGTTGTGCGTGCGTGAGCTGCGTGCGATTCGTGGCCGTGCGTGTGGGTGTTGTGTGTTGGTGTGTTGTATATATATATATATATATATATATGTGTGATATTAGGTATTCTCACCGTATCATTATGTTAGCTGGTCATTCCTGGCACGGAGTTCGGACTCGGTTCATCCATCACAGACACCGGGGTCCCGCACGCCGCAGCGTGCACGCGCGCCCACCCCCTCTCACCCGCACCTCACCCGGACACTAATGGTGTCCCGTCAGTACTGCTGCTGAGATTTTCGACGGTAAGAAACGGCGCATCGCCTTCCGCATACGCACATAGTATGCAGTAGTTAGCCCAGCAGGTCACTGGGAGCGTGGGTGAGACAGGGAAAACGAGAAAGACGAGAGAGAGAGAGAGCCGCGCAGCCGCGAGACGAGAGAGACGAGAGAGAGCGAGAGCAATAGCAGCATACGAACACAGATTTCGTGAGGAGTATACGTCATGCAGCGGTGTGTGCAGACAGCGAGCCATGCTTGAACCACAGCCTGAGCGTGAACGATGCGACTGGTCGCCGTGCTGCCAAAAACCACGCTGTGTTTTATCCAGCGACCTCGGGGATTAACGGATTGCAGCAGGATAGCCGCTAACACGGCCTGCTCGCGAGTGGTTTGACGTCGTGGTGTGTGTGTCGTTCGCGCCAGCCACGAAACGCTTCCGTTTCTGACGCCATCAAGTTAGAACAGAGATTAATACATACCCGCGGATGAAATCCTTGTGACGAATGATAGGATGGATACCAATGCTTAACCACAGACCACGGTAAGTCCGTGTTAACGACAGGAAAGGTGAGAGCGAAGAAGGGAGATCGAGAGGAAGACAGTGAGAAGTGAGCAGGCAGAGCGAGGGGAGAGGGAGAACACGAGGAAGAATGAGGAGCGGCGGAAGCGGAGCAGAGAGGGAGGAGGCCAGGAGGGAGGAGTAGGAGGAGAGCGAGACGAGCGAGGAGCCCGAGGAAGCGAGAGAGGCAGAGCCGCAAGAGAGGGAGAGAGAAGAGAGCAGAGAGAGCCAACAGAGCAGAGAGAGCAGAGAAAAACGAGAGGAGCACAAGAGACGAGAAAGAAGCGCGAACAGAGCGAAGGAGGCGAAAGACGCAGCGAGAATAGCAGTGAGAGCAGAGAGAGAGAAGGAAGAGAGGACGACGCGAGAGACGTCGAGAGAGAGAGAGAGAGAGAGACGGTGGGTTATCGTTCCCGCTACGGACCAGACTGAGTCTAGCAGTCGGATACGAATTTCGTCGTTCATACGATATGCGACGAGAGCTGCTAGGGAGTTGACAGCAGTTGTGATCTGTGCGCTGCGTTCAACGCTATATATCTGTCTCGCTGTGAATGTATATTGTATATGTATGTATATATATATATTGTATATGTATCATGTATATATATGTATTGGATGGACTATAAGTATAATGCTAATATTTCTATGAATGTGTTGAATGGACGAACTAACGCACAGACACTCAGACCGTTTCACTAATAACATCAGGAGTAAGATAATATAGGATAGCTAATATAGGATAGATAATATAGGATAGATAATATAGGATAGATAATATAGGATAGATAATATAGGATAGATAATATAGGATAGATAATATAGGATAGATAATATAGGATAGATAATATAGGATAGATAATCCTATATTATTTTACTCCTGATAACATGATTATAACTAAACACAAATAGTATTTACTTCAAAAATCCGTATGTCTTAAATTCTTAATGTTTATCCTTATCTCTCTCTAAGGATAGAGTGACTCTGTAGTTCTGTGTTTGTGCGCAATGTCGTGCGTGCGATGAGATTAATTATGTATTACAGGGGAGCGTTTAAACGAATTCGTTCCAATTAAAAACTATCGCTGCTCCATTTGGCCATATGACCAATAATTAATATGCAAAAGAGAGTCGATAAAAATTCAGACTGGTAGTAAATACAATTCGTTTGTATTTACTATGATTTTAATATTTAAACGACCCGTTGACTGAAGTCGTGTACCTTTTCACCCCCTATCTACCTTTTCTGTCATACCCCCACCTAAACCCTTCTCTCGCGCGCTCTCTCTCTCTCTCTCTCTCNCGAGGGAGACACCGATATAACGCATGAGGGAGACACCGATATAACGCATGAGGGAGACACCGATATAACGCATGAGGGAGACACCGATATAACGCATCGGGGAAATGCAGGCATAAAGATCAGGGTAAACATACATAATATGGTATGGGGGCAGGTTGAAATCAGAAGTAGACAAGTACAAAAGGATTCAGAGGATATGTACAGGTAATGTAAAACATGACACATCACATTGGCGACGATTTACATTCACATTATAGATAGTTGACGGCACCGCGGCTCGTCAGTACGATGTCATGCAGTATAGATAGTTGACGGCACTGCGGCTCGTCAGTACGATGTCATGCAGTATAGATAGTTGACGGCACCGCGGCTCGTCAGTACGATGTCATGCAGTATAGATAGTTGACGGCACTGCCACTGCGGCTCGTCAGTACGATGTCA
>NW_014577604.1:138396-140896 GCF_000485595.1 Priapulus caudatus
TATATATATATATATATATATATATCAGGAGCTAATAATGACAAATTTTTGTTAGCTATTATTAGCTCTTGATAATAGTTGATATATATATATATATTTCTATATATAGATAGGTGTGTACAAGCAGGCACGTGGGAAACGCTGGGAGTGGGTTTGTGTAACATATATATACATACTATCATCATTATGTAGACTTGGGTGATGAATGGGAGGGTGTGTGTGGGTGCAGCGTTGACACACAATGTGTCTGATATAGTCTGGCTCTGGTGTGTGTGTGTGTGTGTGTGTGTGTGTGTGTGTGTGTGCGTGCGTGCGTGCGTGCGTGCGTGCGTGTGCGTGCGTGCGTGCGTGCGTGCGTGCGTGCGTGCATCTGTGTGTGCGTATGTGTGTGCGCGCGCGCGTGCGTGTGCGTGTGTGTGACATGCATGCATGTGGGTACAGGCTAGTGTGTATGAGTGCTCGGCGGCCGGGCGGGCGGCGGGCGGGCAGGTGGCGTTGCGTGCGTCCGTGCGTGCGTGTGTGTGTGTGTGTGTGTGTGTGTTGTGTGTGTGTGTGTGTGTGGTGTTGTGTGTGTGGTGTGTGTGTGTCGTGTGTCGGTGACATGCATGCAATGTGGGTACAGCTTAGTGTGTATGAGTGCGGCGGGGCGGCGTGCAGGTGTGTGTGTGTGTTGTGTGTGGTGATGTATTGGGTTGTCTGGTGTGCTGGTGGTGGGAGGTGGCGTGACCCAGCATAAGCTACGTGCTTGTATGTAGTCTTGTTCGTACTGAGGGCTTGTGTGAGGGTGGCTGGTATCACTTATACATGTGGATGGTTAACGTCACATGCACGTGAACACGGGCACCCCGCACGACCAGCGCAGCGCACCGTCGCACGCATGCTAAATGTTTCCGAGGCGGAATCGATGCTCAGCAACACATGCACATTGTGTTTAGCGTGAGAGAAGGAAGAAAGAGGATAGAGATTAGATAGACCAGATGGAGAGATAGTGAGAGAAGAAGATACATAGATAGATAGGGTGAGAATATGAGATAGCGAATAGAGTAGAGAAGAGGAGAGAGAGAGAGAGAGAGAGAGAGAGAGAGAGCGAGAGAGAGAGAGCCGTTGGGGGCATCCTAGCTGGTTGATATACTGTTTCTATTTAGCCCACAGAAATAATGCTTGCCTCTTAAAAGATTCTCGCTCTCTTGCCCCTCGGGGCCAGATTTCAGCTTTCACGGCTTTTTTTCTATGGGTTTGTAAAGGTGCAAGACGAATAGGGTGTTAGTGGTTAGACGCTACATACACGCTTCACACGCACGCACGCACGCACGCACGCACGCACGCACACATACACACGCACACACACACGCACGCACGTACGCACACACCCCCACACACACGCACACACGCACGCACGCACGCACGCACGCACGTAGGAGTAGAAGCAAGCAAATGGATACGTAAACCTTTGCGTCAAGTGCTTACCGGTGATCCGCTTATATATCGCGCCCTCATGCTATCTATCTATACGTAACCGTGCGCCGCGCGCCTCCTCCGGCGCCCTAGCTGTGTGCTATTGTAGACACGATCTCATCACCGGTGTGCCACCCGACTTACACGCTCTATCTACTGCAACACAGTACAGGTCACACAAGCTGTCGTGGGGCTGCGCTTACTGGGAGCTGTACCTAACACGCATATACTTACCCATGCTGTATGTTTTATATTCCAGATTCTATATTCTTAGTTCTTATTCTGTAGCCTACATTCTATATTCTGATTCTATAACCTATATATTCTATGCTCTGTATTCTACAATCTACGTTCTACATTCGATATTCTATATTCGATGTTGTATATTCAATATTCTATATTATATGCTCTATGTTCTATGTTCTATGTTCTATGTTCTATATTCTATATTCTATATTCTACATTCTACATTTTACTTTCTAGATTCTAGATTATATACCTGATATATTTACACTATATATTCCGTATTCGATGCGGTGGTGCTAGCCGATCAAATCGATATATTATAGTTACCCACAACCGAGTAAAAATTAGATTGGAACGTCTGTACGTAGAACTGACCAGGTGACCTGTCCCTTGTCAGACTTACGTATGATGGCGGCAGTGGCTCGGAAGGAAGGGGGGGGGAGGTACTAGCAATGCAAATACTATTTACAGCAATTACGTCAGGTCGGCGAGTAAATGATCGCTCGGAAATATATTTGCAAAGAAAGTAGCGTGAAACGGCTATCTCCCGAATAGCGCGGACTCTGCTCCCAATTTCTGCCCTTATTACTCATTTTCCAAGCATTTGTCATGTGTCAACGCTGTGCTCGCTCGCTCGCTCGGCTTGTTTAAGCAGTTATTTTAAAGTGGGAAAAGAAAACGTGCAAAGATTAACTGTATCGCCTCACATTCTTACTTTTGACTCGCGCTGCTGTGGCAAAAACGCGGCTTTTCGCGGACAAGATATTTGTGAAATGAACTTTGGCGGGACGTATATATA
>NW_014577604.1:145896-164299 GCF_000485595.1 Priapulus caudatus
CAGCCGGCGTGCGTGCGGCTGCTACCTGTGTGTTGCAGAGGAGCATTTGAACGGCATTTACATGACATTATCGGAAGCAGAGAGAGAGAGAGAGCGAATCGAGAGCGAGAGATGAGAGAGAGATGAGGCGGCAGAGAAAGAGAGAGAGAGAGAGAGAGAGAGAGAGAGAGAGAGATGGGAAAGGAGGAGAGAGAGAGGAGAGAGAGGAGAGAGAGAGAGACGAAGAATACAGAAAGATGAGAGAGAGAGAGATGAGAGAGAGGAGAGAGCGAGAGAGAGAAAGAGAGATTAGAGATAGAGAGAGAGAGCAGAGAGATGAGAAGAGCGAGGAGAGGAGAGAGAGAGAGAGAGAGAAGAGCGCGCGATGCGCACGCGCAGTCCAATTCCGTCACAACTCAGCGCTATGTCCGCCGGCGGCATGTTTCGCTGCTAGGAGCTTTATACACAAACGGAAGATGCGCGTCGGCTGCCATTGTGTGACGTCATTAGCGCCTGTCTGGCAACGCCCGCGATTTGCATCTGAAGGTGACGACCTCCCTGTATTGTGTGCGCGTGCGTGCATGTGCGTGCGGGCGTGCGTGTGTAAGCGTGGGTGCGTGTGTGTGAAGGGAGGCGGCGCATATTCGCGCAGATTCGTTCGTTTGATGCATATATAGCAATATAGTAATCCTTGTCTTGATAATAATTAAGCTGGGGTTTACCACTACTGACTTTGTGTTGGCCGAATCTGACGTCAATTGGACCAACTTCCCAACTAGGCAACCGACAATCGGCAGTGTAAACGACCAAGTGATCGATAGCAACTATAGTTGGGAGATTGCGCGTGGTTGCTATATTTACTATAGTTAGAACATGTTCTATTTTCGCCAACTCGAGTGCGAATGCGAAATTTTGTCCACACTCGCCTTAATTCGCCAACTTAACTTCGGTAGTGTAAACTTCAGCTTACGACAACGATTGGCGACGATGACGACGATGGCGACGATGGCCGGACGATGGCGACGGGATTGGCGCCGATGCCGACGGACGGCGACGACGGCGACGATGGCGACGAACTGGCGACGGATGACGACGACGGGCGACGGATGGCGACGATGGCGACGACCTTGGCGACAGGCGACGATGGCGACGATGGCGACGATGACGAGAATGATAATGAATTCTTAAGCAGTGACGTTCGGCTCTGAATGACGGAAATACGGGATCGGAACGTATCTCATTCATGACCAGTATCCTATAATGAACCAGGTATCTCATATGAACAGTATCCTATAGGTTGAACAGTATTCTCATATGACAGTTATCCCATATGAACAGTATTCCTATATGAACAGTATTCATATAACAGTTGCCTAGTATGAACAGTATTCCTATACATTGAACAGGTATCCTATATGAACAGTATTCCTATATGACAGTATCCATATATTGGAACAGTATCCTATTATTGAACAGTATCCTATATGAACAGTATCTTATATGAACAGTAATCCTATATGAACAGTATCCTATATTGAACAGTTATCCTATATGAACCGTATCCTATATGAACGTATTCCTATATTGAACAGCTATCCTATATGAACAGTATCCATATGAACAGTATTCTTTATATGAACAGTATCCTATATGAACGAGTATCCTAATATGACAGTATCCTTATATGAACAGTATCCTATATGAACAGTTATCCTATATGAACAGTATTCCTATCATGAAACAGTATCCTATATGAACCAGTATCCTATATGAACAGTATCCTATTATGAACAGTATCCCATCATGAACAGTATCTATCTATGAACAGTATCCTATATTGAACCCCACGCTATCCTATTTGAACAGTATCCCCATATGAACCAGTATCTCATATGAACAGTTCCTATTGCAACAGTTCTATATGACAGTTATTCCTATATGGAACAGTATCCTATATGAACAGTATCCTATATGACACAGTATCCTATATGAAACAGTATCCCATCATGAACAGTATCCTATATGACAGTATCCTATATGAACAGGTATCTATATGGACCAGTATCCCATATGAACAGATCCTATCATGAACAGTTATCCTATATGAACAGTATCCTATATGAAAACAGTCTATCTTTATATGAACAGTATCCTATATGAACAGTATCCTATATGAACAGTTATTCCTATACGAACAGTATCCTATATGACACGTACCCTATGTGAACCATGTATCTTATATGAAACAGTTATCCTATTATGAACATGTTATTCCCATATGAACAGTCATTCCTATATTGAACAGTATCTCATATGAACGTATTCCTGATATGCAACCGTATCTATATGAACAGTTATCCTTATATGAACCAGTATTCTCATACTGAACAGTATCCGTATACATGAACGTATCCTACTATGAACAGTATCTTCATCATTACAGTTATTCTATATGAACAGTATCCTATATGAACAGTATCTGATATGAACAGCTATTTATTGAACAGTATCCTATATGAAACAATGTATCTTATATGAACAGTATCCTATATGAAACAGTATCCTAATGACAGTGATCCTATAATGAACAGTATCCTATATGAACTAGATCTTATATGAACAGCTATCCCCTATCATGAACAGTTATCCCATAATGAACCAGCTATCCTATATGGAACAGTTATCCTCATATGAACAGTATCTATATGAACAGCTATCCTATTCCATGAACAGTATCCTATATGAACGTATCATCATGAACAGTCATCCTATATGAACAGTATCTCATTTATTAACAGTATCCCTATTACGACAGTATCCTATATGAACAGTATCCATATCATGAAACAGTATCCTATATGAACCAGTATATCCTATATGAACAGGTATCTTATATGCGAACAGTATCCTATATGAACAGTATCTTATATGAACAGTATCCCATATGACAGTATCCCATATTCGAACAGTATCCTATTATTGAACAGTATCCTATATGAACAGTATCCTATATGAACAGTTACTATATGAACGTATCCTATATGAACCAGTATCCTATTGATGAACAGTATCCCATAGAACAGTATCCTATATGAACAGTATCCTTATATGAACAGTATCCTATATGAACAGTATCTTATATGAACAGTTATCCCATACGCAAACAGTATCCTATTATGAACAGTATCCTATCATGAACAGTATCCTATTATTGAACAGGTCTTATATTGAACAGTAATCCTAATATTGCAACAGTATCTCATCATGAACAGTATCCCATATGAACAGTATCGCTATATGAACAGTATTCTAATATAGAACAGTATCCTATATGAACGTTATCCTACTATGAACAGTATCCTATATGAAACAGTATCTCATCATGAACAGTATCTATATGAACAGTATCCATATATGAAATATCAGCGCGTTCCCGGCAACTTTATGTAAAAGGATGGGAACCCTTGGCCGACCTCGCCTTTACTGCCTATAACATCTTTGATAGTATCGTCCGTATAAGAGAAATATCACATCTATATACCATCTCATGTAAAGCTAACCTCTCCGCCGGTTATGTGTGGTCTGTATAAGAAAAACACAATTTGGCCCTCTATTATAAATCTAATGTCTTTGATGGTAGCGTCTTTATGATTAGAAAAGAACATCGCCCTCGTACAAAAAGTAGCTTTCTTATTACATTCCCCAAATCACCGCATGCAAAGTTTATACAGCGGTGTGCACACCGGCCGTGCCATCCGCCCGCTCTCACGCCCGTAAGCCCCCGCCCCCACCCCACACACACCGCACACACGCACGCACTGCGCGTAGGAATAGAAGCCAAATGTCAACATGGATACGCTAAACCTTTGCCGTCAAGTAGCTTACCGGTGATTCCGCTTATATATCGCCGCCCTCATGCTATCTATCTATACGTAACGTGCGCCGCGCGCCTCCTCCGGCGCCTTAGCTGCTGTGCTATTGCTAGGACACGAATCTTCTATCACCGGTGTGCCACCCGACTTACGACGCCTTATCTACTGCCCAACACAAGGTCACACAAGCCTGTGCGTTGGGCTGCGCTTACTGGGATTGCTGTGCTTAACACAGCATATACTTACCATGCCTGTATGTTTAGTATTCCAGATTCTATATTCTAGTTCTGTAGCCTTACATTCTATATTCTTGATTCTATAACCTATATATTCTTATGCTCTGTATTCTACAATACTACGCTTTCTACATTCGATTATTCTTATATTCGATGTTGTATATTCAATATTCTATATTATATGCTCTATGTTCTATGTTCTATGTTCTATATTCTATATTCTATATTCTCTTCCTAACAATTTTACTTTCTAGATTCTGATTATATACTGATATATTTTTACAACTATAATATTCCGTATTCGATGCGGTGGTTGCTAGCGAATCAATCGATTATCATTATAGTTTACCCACAACCGGAGTAAAAGTTATTATTGGAACGTCTGTACGCTAGAACTGACCAGGTGCACCTGTCTTATGACAGACTTACGTATGATGGCGGCAGTGGCTCGGAAGGAAGGGGGTGGGGGAGGTACTAGCAATTGCAAATACATATTTACAGCCAATTCACGTCAGCGGTTCGGCGAGTATAATGATCGCTCG
Organism: Priapulus caudatus; assembly: GCF_000485595.1. Taxonomy (NCBI): domain Eukaryota; kingdom Metazoa; phylum Priapulida; class Priapulimorpha; order Priapulimorphida; family Priapulidae; genus Priapulus; species Priapulus caudatus. The sequence continues at coordinate 150,526 of NW_014577604.1, forward strand.
AAATATATTTGCAAAGAAAGTAGCGATGAAACGCGCTATCTCCGAATAGCGCGGGACTTCTGGCTCCCAATTTTCTGCCCTTATTACTCAGTTTTTCCAAGCATTTGTCATGTGTTCAACGCTGTGGCCTCGCTGGCGCTTCGCTCGTCGCAGTGTTTAAGCAGTTATTTTTAAAGTGGGGAAAAGAAAACGTCGAAGATTAACTGTATCGCCTCACATTCTTACTTTTTGACTCGCGCTGCTGTGGCAAAAACGCGCGCTTTTCGCGCGACAAGATAATTTAGTGAATATGAACTTTGGCGGACGTATATATAGGAGCTTCTAGCTCTGTGTGTGTGGTTTGTATCTCCGGTGTCTCATTCCCGCGATACTTCCTTCTCTGCTGTGACTTCAGACGCATGCACCTGCGCACGCCACTCTGTGCTCCATTCCTCTGCGCTCGGGCTGTATGCGCGTGTTTTCTTTTTCTCAGTCAATTCCCCTGCTCTCTGCCTTCCGGATTTTCTCTCTGTCTTTATCTCTCTCTCTCGCTCTCTCTCTCTCTCTTCTCTCTCTCTCTCTCTCTTCTCTCCGTTCTCTCTTCTCTCTCTCTCTCTCTCTCATCTCTATCTCGGTATCTCTACTCTCTCTCGCTCTACGCTTCTCTCTCTTCTCTCTCGTTCTCTCTCTCTCTCTCTTCTCTCTCTCTCTCCCTCTCTCTTCTTTTCTCGCCTCTCTACTGATCTCGGTATCTCTACTCTCTCTCGCGTCTATACGCTTCTCTCTCTCTCATTCTCTCTCTCTCTCTCTCTCTCTCTCTCTCTATCTCGGTATCTCTACTCTCTCTCGCTCTACTCTCTCTCTCTCTCTCTCTCTCTCTCTCTCTCTCTCTCTCTCACTGGCTTAGTGAGAGTGGAGGCGCAGTGCGGTCGGTTGTCGTGAGCGATATGAATATCGTATGCTTGAGTAAGGGCAATAGATTTCTCATTATGGGGAATGTGTTGAACATATACCATAATTATATTAATTTACACTTAGTATTGTGGTTAGTGTTAATGGGGGGGAGGGGTATGTTTTATTATTATGATTGCACTTATTCAACCCCCGTAGTCCTAACCATAACGCTATCCGTAATACAGTTGACTCTTGCGCAGTAGGAAAGACATGTAGTAATGTGGTAGAGCTGTGCCCAATGTCTGTGCTATGTAGCCAGTTTGCTGCTATTGCAGCTTGCACTTGTGCATACAAACTCTAACCCTTACCCAAATCCTTACGTTAACCATAATTCCTAACCCTAACTATAATGTTAATCGAACCCGAATTTATAATTGATGTTACGGACATACAAACCCAGCCAGAAAATGGACGTAAACGGTGCTTTGTAAAGGCACAAAACACACTGCAGCGACAAACGAACAGTCGTAACGTTTTGCGTCAAAATCGCATCGACTGGCAGCAGCCATACTGTAGGCGTGGACGACTGGCCGTTAGGTGAAAGTTCGTCTTAATTCTTGCTACACAATGGCGGACATTGTGTGCGTTTGCAAACTCGAGGCTGTTGAATGTTACATGGGCGCGCTTACATCTGAAATCGAAGTACTGTGTTTAAAAACGTTCAATGGTTTCGTTTATAGTTGCGCAGCCATACAAGATGAATGCAATTTCCCCGAACACATGAAATGGTCAGTTCGACAGACGCTATTGAAATCCAGACTCAATGAGCAGCAAAACCTTCGTTTCGAAATGTTTTCATCACGTTCCGTATCAACGGCTGTGATCGGCTATTTATAAAATGTCGCGTGGCTATGCCGCTGAAAAATTATTAAAATTAATATCTTTGTCAACCCGGGTTTTCGCCGGACATTATCGTGGGCGTGTGCAACAGCTCATACGATGCAATAGTTTCTAACTTTCTCAAATGTCGTTAAACATTGCAGTTGGTCGTCGTTGTCGCTGTATTATGTCTTGACCTTTACGATCGTGATACTGCTACTGATGTAACCAGGAGTGAATATATAATAATAATAGAATAATAATAGAATAATAATCGAATAATAATAGAATAATAATAGAATAATAATAGAATAATAATAGATATATAGAATAAAAGATATTATTATTCATTCCTGATGTAATATATAACGCAATGTGATTATGTACATGATGTATCTCCTCTCTCTTATAAACACAGCCCGCATAACACTCTGCGTCTCTCTCTTTCTTTTCTACGCAGCTGGCATGGAGTCGAGCATCACTCTGTGGCAGTTCCTACTAGAGCAGTTGCTAAGCAACCAGTACAACGACATCATCACGTGGACAAACAACGAGGGAGAGTTTAAACTGATCAATGCCGAGGAGGTGGCGAGGCTGTGGGGCCTGCGCAAGAACAAGCACAACATGAACTACGACAAGTTGAGTCGAGCGCTGCGCTACTACTACGACAAGAACATCATCAAGAAGGTACTCGGCCAGAAGTTCGTCTACCGCTTCGTCTCCTTCCCAGAGATCGTCAAGACCGAGATGAAGGTGCCCTTCAAGGTCAAGATGGAGACGCTGGCGAAGGAAGGAGGCGGCAGCGTGGCAGGCGCGGGGCGGGCGCGCCCCAGCTACCTGCCGCTGACGCCGACGCCGATCCACCCTTCGATGGTGGCAGCAGCGTACCACCGCGGCGAGATGTCGCCACTGTCGCCGCTCAATCCGCTGCTCATGATCCCCGCGATGGAGAGGATGTGGAGGCTGGGCGGGAGCGTGGCGGCGGTGCGCGAGGAGGCGGAGCGGGAGGCGGAGCGCCGCGGGGGCGCCACTGATGCGGGTGGCGCCACCGAGGGCGAGGCGCGGGCGCGCGCGATCGAGCGCGAGATCCAGCGAGAGATGGCGCTGGCCCGGTACATCGGGCGCGGCGGCAGCGGCATGATGGCGCGCCGCGACAGTGGTTCCTCCTACAGCGGAGACAGTCCGCAGCGCGCCGGCAGCAGCCCGGAAGGCGGCTGCACGGCCGGCGTCAACGGTAGCTCCACGGGGCGGCGCAGTCTGTCACCGAGTCCGCCGGCGGGCCGACGTTCAGTCGTGGCGCCCCCTGGCAGCCCTATGCGGCACGCACGCAAGAAAGCGGTTAAAGATGCTGGCAGCGGCGATCGGCAGTGGGAGAGCGAGAGGGATCGATCGGAGACGATCACAGATTGGGAGCAGCAGCAGCAGCAGCACAGCGCAGAACGCGACGTCGAAGCTCAGCAGGGGTCGCCACCTTACCGTCGCTCTACGTCGCCGACCAGCGCAGCGTCACGGCGCGCCACGTCGGCTCCGTCTCCGTCATCGCGCACGATAACAGCGGCGCCCTCTACGCTGAACCGCACCAAGCCGGGTCCGCTTAACCTCTCCGGCGTTAGCGCGCTGACGTCGACGCCCACGCACAGCCCCTTGGTGGCGTCTTCATCGATGCCCGTCTTCCCCGTCCCGAGCCCGTTGATGACTCCCGGGGGATTCTTCCCTGGCTTCTACTTCGGCGTGCCGAGTCCGCTCACGCTCAGCCCGTCCTCCGGGATGTTGTCGGGAAGCGCTTTCCAGTTCCCGACCATCTACAGCCACATGGGACTTCTCCCCCACGTCCCGTTCTCGGTCGGCACGGCGACGCGCGCCACCGGCGTGTCGCCAATGATGCTGTCGCCGTCATCGAAGGCCGCTATTCCTGCCTTATGACAACGAAAACCATAGTACTATCGTGTCGCTAGCCAAAGCAATCTGATGAGGATTTTGATGACTTTTATAGTGTGAGCGCGTAGACTGTTCGGCGGCCGCGAGATCTCGCGAGATCACGGCTGCGTCGGATTAGCCAGTAATTCACGGCAGGTTGACACCTGTGTCGCCAAATACTCCATCTTACGCCTTAAAAGAGTAGCAGGCACTTCATTACTCGGACCAATAATATACAATGTTATTTTTGTAATTCTATATAGTTTGTAAGTAGCTATCAGCATCAAAGTACTATGGATCAGACGCAGATTATGTATATTTATTTTTGTAAATAATCGAGTTTTTTTATCCAGACGCGAGAGGTTTACGCGATATTTCGAACGATGAGCTTTCGCGTGAAAGGCAGCCGTCGTTGTGCGCATGCGTGCGAGTTGTAATCAACAGATGTATGCGCGCGTGCGCGCGCACAATCACAAACACCTAAACACACACGCATGCGCACACACGCGCGCATATTCACCCACATATAGGCCTACGCGCACGCACACACACGCACGCGTACACACGCACTCACACACAGACACATCACACACACACACACACAGCACACACACACACACACACATCACACACACACAAGCACGCATGCGCACGGGCATAGAAAAACACACACACTCTCACGACAACTCTCACACAACACCCACACCGAGCACACGACATCACACCACACACACACACAACACAACACGCACGCATGCGCACCGCGCATAGAAACACCTCACACCACTCTCTCTCACACACACACACACACACACACACGCGCACAACACACACACAACACACACACCACACACACAACAACACACGTCCTACAGCGCCACGCGCACGCGCACCGCACGCTAACACGCGCTTACATATACGACGAGACCGTTTTTTGCCTGCCAAGCATGTTTGTGCCAAAGGTACAAGTTGATTTGCACGCCTGTCCGAGAGGGGAATGGACGATGTCTTTAGTACGAGCGCGGTAATATGATATATATATATATACAGTAGTTAATGAGACAAACTTGTGTCTCATTAACTCTGATGCTATAATATGGAGTGACTATAATATATATATATATATATATATATATATATATATAATCACTATATACATATATATTATATATAGTGATATATATATGAGCGCAAAATGGCGCCCGCTATCGGGCACGTTGACAATCGCGAGCAATCAAAAAAATAATCCTCTCATAAATCAAAATGCAAATATGTGGCCAGCCGTGACTGCACGTGTGTTTACCGACCACTGGGCGGTCGATATCGGTCTGCGATCAGTACTGATAATATTGATCTGTGATCAGTACTCGATAATATCGAGTCTACGACTAGCACGATGTGATAGCAGCTGTAACGAATGATCGCCGAAGTCAGTCGCTGTGCTGAATCTCATGGCTGTGTGTTCGTCGACTGATAATATCAGGAGTAGATGAAGATCATCTACTCCTGATAATATTAACAACACTCGACACAAACGCTAGCGGATCAGACAGCTACGACCGATGGCGCGCATCTCTCGGCGAAATCGCTGCGTAACGTATAGTAATTACATCGAGTTAGCATCGAGAGCGATATATAGGGGTTTCGAAATTGACAGAAACAGGCGTAGAGGGAAACTGGTTGATAATTTAGTGGGAGGAGGGGGGAATGAGCGTAAGGCATATTTTGGTTTGACACGAATCGGTTTGATGAGAATTTCGTGCATAAATATTACGGTTATATATATATTAATCTCTGTTTGTCACGCACACGCGCACGCACACACGCGCACGCACGCACACATGTATACGCACACAGTGACACGTTAAAGAGACAGGCTGTTATTGTTTGCTAGACCCTTACGAGCTCAGTTCGCTGGGCAGGCCTAATTGCAAACGGACATAGACGTTGCGCTCAAGACGCGCAGATCCACCGGGCTAGACCATTACTGGCCGTAGTTCCGACGGGCCGTCGCTCCGCCGGCGCGTATCGGGGCACCCAGCCGCGGCGCACACTATATAATACGGTGAGGTTTTTAAATAATATGTGTGATGCTGTGGTGTATGTGTGTGTGTGTGTGTGTGTGTGTCGTGTGTGTGTGTGAGCCGCGCAGGGGCGTAGTGTGTGTGACTTGCGTGGGCGTAGAGTGTGAGCATGTTGTGTGTGCGTGCGTGCGGGCAATGTCGCTGTCTAGCGATGCGTGCGTGCGTGCGGGGCCATCGTGTGATGTGTTGTCGTTGCTAGAGAGCGTGGTGAGATGACGGTGCGGCATATAGATACACACACTTCGCGCGTGGGTAATCGGGCATGTAGTCAGCTGGTTGTACTGTTTGAAATATGACTTCCCGTTTTTGCCAGGACGGGGTTCGTACATGGAGGGGATGAGAGAGTCTGGCGCATGCTTGATCTTGCCTGTACCATCCCGTCCACAGGATTCTACGACGGTTCTGTTCCGGGAGGGGAGGACTATTAGAGTGCCTGTGATGCGTTGTATGCGCATGGTCATCGACGGACACTTTGACATACTTTGACGGATACTTTGCCATTTTGATGTATTGTATATTTGTATGACTTGATGACACAAACTTTTGAAGCAAGCGACACGATGATGAGAGAGAGTATGCATTCCGTAAGTTTCCACTATTTGGTGGTGACAGCCCATGTTGAAATCAAATCATAATCAGGCGTGAATTAATGATGGTCTTTTACTAAGATAATACTAAAGGTCTATAGTATTACATCTACAGTTAGTGTTACTGACATGTTTAAGATTCAAAACGTAACAATGACATAACCGGTGAAGATTCGCCATTTTTAAAATACGCGCGATCAAAACAAAAGGTCACGTGATCAAATTGGCCAATTTGTCGCTGTCGTGAAAATCGAAACGAGTTACCGCAGGACGGACGCTCAGCACGCCCGACGGTATGGTCACAGGTTTTTATCCGTCGTAGAACGATCCGTCGTGCAAAACGAAAGCTCACTTATATCGTATTTAGATCGGTGGATCTGTGTCTGGACAAGGAATGCGCCTAAATGTAGTGAGAAGAAATACGAACACGATTCCAGCGTGGCGGTGTCGCATCCGCGCAGGGTGTGTTGAAGCATGCACGGATCGAGCACGCGTGGATGGCGCACCGAGGCGCTCCGTGTTCATGCATACACCGGGGAATGTGCATGACGACCGGGCAATGACGTCACTCAACCGACAAGCCTGTGTTAGAAACAATGTTGCTATAGCGATGCCCGTGAAACGTGAGGAATAATTATTAATCACGTGTTGCTGCTGTTTTCATACGAGAGAAAAAATTATCTATCATCATTATCGATTATAGCGTTCGCTAGTGACTGGATGGATCTCGCGTGACCCCGTACTAATATTGAAAATGGTTTGTTAGTTGACGATCAGGAGAAAATTTAACGGAGAGGAAATCGCCGTTGGTTGCTCGAAATCGTTATTATCACGTGATCGTCGGGAGCTGCTTTTGACGACGCCCGTCATGCAGATACGTTGTAATTATAGAACGTTAAAGTTTATATTAATCAAAATATTTTAGTGCAATGACCAGGTGTGTGTTACATTCTTTTAATAAAATATATATCATTATAATAGCTTTAGCAAATCTCGAGGTTTTTTTTCTCTCTACGAGTTACAGAAGAAAGAAGAAACGTCCGTGTAGTGATTCTGTTTTTAACCAGCGCTGTATTCACAAATGAATACTCACTGTGATGTGATTAAAAATTTCGAACAAAATTTAAGATAAATGATTTATTATTAACAAAGATAACTAATATGTAAGGAAGGTATTAAATCAGTGTATTGTCTCATAATAAGAGGTATGAACAGAATGAACCCGGAAGGATGTTCCTTGCTACACTACTAGTACTGAGTAGACTATATATACGACTTATATTACTATTATTATTATTACTCACTCACTCACTCGCTCACTCACTCACTCACTCACACACTCACTCGCCCACTTACTCGTCCACTCACTCGCTCACTCACTCACTCACTCACTCACTCACTCACTCACTCACTCACTCACTCATTATAGCCCATTATACTATCATACATGAATTACTGTTGTATATATCTAGAGTCGCATGTGCTAACAGGTGCATATGCACCCGCGTATAGCTCGCTACAATCAAACAGCGAACGCACGGAGTATGCTTCACAACGTCTCTTTATTTCACTTTCATAAACTGAATCACAGAAGCAGTAGCGAAGTGCCTTAATATGGTGGTTTTACACGAAACGCTTCTAACATACATAAAAGCAAACTAAACTAATGACAACCTATTTGGCGGAAGTGATTCGTAATTCCTTTGCAAATTATTAACACAAGGTAGAAGAGCTTGCTATAAACTCACTACGACGTCTAACCTTCTATACATAAACACGAACGCATCACTTCAGGACGATCTAACCTTCATATACATAAACACCGAACGCACGACGGCGCGACGGCACGCCACACGCAGCACGCACAACAACCCACGCACAACACGACACACACCACACACACACACACAGCACCACACGACACACACACACACATACGACACACGCAACTGCGTGAGGGTATCGGTTCTACCGAACCAGGTAATGAAAATGTGCCGGGCAATTAATATTGTGGATAGAGGCCCGACGTATCTGGTGCGCAGCGCCAACTCGCCCGTTACACAACGAGTAATACAACGATTAAAGATCAACAGTAACGTTCATTGATACATTTGATGCTACAAGAGTCGTAGTTAAAGAATTAAGGGCTTTCATCTCTTATATCCTTCTTATACGCTCTTGTCAAATGATAGCAGCGCTTCTTCGTGTACACATAGGTCGCATACGACGCCGAGAACGCTTTCATCGCGGGCTCTACTGAGCTGAAACAATTAACAATATGCTATAACTCGAATCAATCGACGTTCAGTAAATGTGGCATAGCGGCCCTTTGACTGGTGCGTGCGTGAGTGCGTGTGTTCTGATATGGACGTGCTTTGGCGCGCGATAAGCTATAGGCATCGTCATCGCAATGTGCGATGGTTAGACGATGTCAGCCGAAACAGGAAGGTACTTGTCGTGCGAAGTGTGAGGCGTGCTTACTATTGCAGCGCCATGGGACGGATACACGTGGGCTGGTGTGCGTGGCATTTTCATTATATAGTCCATCACAAACACAACAACGAGATTCAATATGTACAGTATAATAGTAAGGTTACGTCGGTCAGATTCTATTCGACCTCCAATACCGCTCTATTCTCGTATCCTGCGGCTGAGGTGCATTTTCTCATGTGCCTTCCCCCGGTGCCTGTCGGCTCTCGTCCCCATTCTATGCAGTCGTCACCCCTGGCCTTCTACGATGAGAGTTCGTACGCCATTACCACCTTACCCTGTTATATATAAAATTAAACAATAAAATAATTTAATTTAATTAAAACAATTCAACATAATAGAAAAAACAATTAAAATAATAAATTTAAACTTAAACAAAACCGGGCCTTGGTCATGCAGCGAGCGCTGTTCACCGAGTTCTCTCTATAGTTAGTTGCCGACCGGGCGCGTGTCGGTTGCGATCGGCGGCGGGTCGTTGTGCTCGTTCAGGGCCTCGTCTTTCAGCGGAGAGTCGGGCATGTCGACGCTCTGATCGAGACTGCTCTCGGACATGCGCGAGTAGTATTTGACGCGCGTCTGCACGAGTCCATCCTCGTCGGCCACCTGAGGGCAGCACACGTCGGCGATGAAGCCGAGCCCCGAGCGTGCAGCTGCGGAAAGTAGGTAACCATAGTTACGAGGATGCTGTAGGCGGAAAAGAGAAAAGAAAGCGAACGAGAGAGAGAGAGAGAGAAGGAAAAAGAATGAGCTAAAAGAGCAATACTTTGTGTGTTTATGTGTCCGTTTATGCATGTGTGCATGCGTGCGTGTGCGTGCGAGCACGGGCGGGCGTGCGTGCGTGCATGTACGCTATGTTACGATCAATCTGTGTGTGTGTGTGTGTGTGTGTGTGTGTGTGTGTGTGTGTGTGTGTGTGCGTGCGTGTGTGTGTGTGTGAGTTTTTGTGTGTTTATGTGTCTGTTCATATGTGCATGCGTGCGTGCGTGCGTGTGCGCGTGTGCGTGCGCGCGTGCACGTACGTCATGTTACGATCGCACTTGCCTTTATGACGGAATGCTATCTGTCCCGTCAGCCACATTGCAATGAAGACGAACACGGAGAGAAAGCAGGTGAGGTTGCCAGCCAGTAGCAGTGCCACGGGGCCAACGTTGACGAACATCTATGCACGAATACAATGTTAAATATATGTTAAATAATCAAAATGTTATGTCAAAGATATGTTAAATATATACATGTTAAAATATTATGCAGATCCTTTTGGGGATAGAAAAAATAATGGTATGTATTTATCGGGGGTAAGCAATAGGAACAGTGCTGAATATGTAATTTTATCTGTACGCACAGACCCACACACGCACACACGGACTCACGCATGCACGCATACACGCGCGTAAGCACGCATACACACGCATACACGCGCGTACGCACGCATACACACGCATACTATCCCAAACCCGCCCCGGCGTGTCACGCACGCTTACACGCGCGTCGCAGACGCATAGCACGCGATACACGGCGCTTACGCCACGCATAGCACGCTCGTACACGCGGCGTACGCACGCATTGACGTGCATACGCCACCGCGTACGCACGCATGTACACGCATACATTGGGGGGGGGGGGTAATGTCCGCACTAATGTCGGCATTACAAGAGTTTCATTAATTATTACTAGATGCCTACACGTAATTATCTATCTACGTTATCACGTATTGCGTGACTACGTTATTACGCATTTCTCTTTACTGAGAATTGAACAATTATCGTCTTTTGTTATAGTAATATTCAGACATGATAATTATGTGTGAACATTCTATCAAAAAAATCAATGTACTACAGTGTATTCATTGAATGAGCGTTTCTTATTTTCCTATACCCCATAATCTGCTAAGCAACTTACTATTAAGTCCGTGAAATGTTTTCCTTGTACACTCATGGTTACTGTATATGATAGCATATGCCTTGCTAATTCATGATAGTCTCACACGTTACGGTTATTTTACGTTATATTTCCGTACGATGCGTTTGTTCAACTAGCATTATACAATTATATATATAGATTTCGTGGCACTCTTATACACGAATCTAATTATGTGCTCCTGTTAAAACTCATTGCTCTAGTGCTGGGTTATTCAAATAGCATTTCCTATTCTGTACTTCTTCTGAAATAAATTTTGCTGCTCCGCAACCCAGGATTCCACATTATATGATGTGGTGTTGTGTGTGTGGTGTTTGTGGTCGTGGTGTGGTGTTGTGTGTGGTGTGTGTGGTGTGTGTGTGTGTGTGTGGTGTTGTGTGTGTGTGATGTGTGTGTGTATCGTGTGTGTGTGCGTGTGTGTGTGTGGTGTGTGTTGTTGTGGGTGTATGTGTGTGTGGTGTGTGTGTTGCTGTGTGTGGTGTGTTGTGCGCGTGGTGCGTGGGTTATATCATATAATACTTATATATATATATATATAGATACATACATACATACATATGTATTTATTTATTATACATATTGTATAGGATATTTTAACGCATTACAAACGTATTAACTACAATGTATGTACGTGTACGTGCTTTTACTCTCACCCTCAGCGTCTACACACGCTAACATAATATAGTCTACACTCTACAGTATACTATACGCTGTTAGTTAAAACCCGCTAGAAGAACAAGCAATCCGCGTGTGCGCATGCGCACTACCCTCTCTACTCACGTGTCCTACGATGACGGGAAAGATCATCTCTCCCGTAGCAGCGCCGACGACGATGGCGCTGGCCATCGATGACGTCACGTGCACGTACTGTTCGACGAGCGAGATGGCTGTCGGGTAGACGCTACTCAGGAACAGACCGAAGCCGCATGTGCCGACGTAGAGCATCGAGTGGTCGTGCCTCATCGCCAACATCAGTATCATCGCCATGAAGCAGCCGAACTATAGATGGCGCAGCGGCAAATAAAAATGAGAGGCAAGGGGTGGGGGCAGTGATGTCATAGTTATATGGTAATTTGTTTTCGTATCAGTCGCACGTAATATATATATATATAATATATATATTATATATATCTTCAAGAGTCCATAATATAAAATTCATTTCTATTATGTACTCTTGACATATATATATATATATATATAATATATACCAAGTACGTTATATACCTGCAACACCTACTCCTGTGTATCACGCCGTGTGCTTCTGCCCGACAGTATATGTGTATTTGACGATGTCATGTTGTCGATAAGTCATCGTGTGTTCACACATCCATCTATCACATCGTCACAGCTACTCGCCAGCAGCCAGCCAGCAGCGCAGCAGCAGTAGCTAGCAGGCAGCAGCAGCCGCAGCGCAGCAGTAGATTAGTAGCAGCAGAGCAGAGCGAGCAGCAGAGTGCAGTAGCTGAGTCAGTTCGGTAATGTAGCCCAGCAGCCAAGCAGCAGAGCAGTAGACAGCTAGCAGCAGCAGCAGTAGTCAAGCACAGCGCAGCTAGTAGCAGCAGCAGCAGCAGTAGGCTAGCAGCAGCAGCAGCAGTAGCAGGCAGCAGCCAGCAGCAGCAGCCTCAGTTGGTCATATTGTAGCATGATCCGCGTAGTAGGTTTAATACCATACACGGCCGGCTAAGTGCACCTTCATTACTGGACTGTAAGCACTCTCTTAAGTCAGTGTTCTTACCTTCTTTTTGAAGTAATGGACGCCCTTTGAAATCGGCTAAAAGCTACTGCACCCCTCCCAGGAAAATGCACATAAGCACATAAACACTTGGTTCCATGGACCCCCTGAAGCCCATCCACGGACTCCCTGAAGCACATCCACGGACCCCCTGAAGCCCATCTACGGACCCCCTGAAGCCCATCCACGGACTCCCTGAAGCACATCCACGGACCCCCTGAAGCCCATCTACGGACCCCCTGAAGCCCATCCACGGACTCCCTGAAGCACATCCACGGACCCCCTGAAGCCCATCCACGGACCCACTGAAGCCCATCCACGGACCCCCTGAAGCACATCCACGGACCCCCTGAAGCACATCCACGGACCCCAAAGGAGTTCATAGACCACAGGTTAAGAACCCCTGTCTTCATTAAGTGTTGTAAGCATGACGAACAAACATAGACTTACTATGTTGCATATGAGCATAAATCCGGGAGATAATTTCGTTGCTATGGGGATGGAGATCAGACGACCTAACGCAAATGTTCCCTGAAATAAAAAGCAATAGCTTAATTAATTTTCTAATTTGCAGGTTGAATTCAATGCGGTTTCTGATATTAACAAAATGGTTGCATTAATTTTTGGTAATTTGGACGATTCTTTGAATAATAACAAGAGTCATTAACAAGAAAATCTCTATATCATGGACTCTTGATAATGAATGATGCATTGTTCACGCTGCTCCCGTAGCATATAGAGTTAATCGTGTGAAATACTGTGACAGACAAGAGTGCACACGTGTAAACAACCCTATACCGTATGTTTATATACAGTGTAATGTAAAAGCATTAGTTGTTGTCAACTCTATCAAATATTATAATAAATATAATTGCTGCACGGTATTATTTTTACATTATATTTTCATTTTACAGAAGCTATTAAATGCATAGCAGAGTTAATCATCATCACAGGTTCGTCGTTATCACAGATCAGAATGTGAAGCAACTAGCTGCCTACACCAACGCTGAATAAATACAGCATAGCCAGCAGATACCAAGACACCTTGTAATATATATATATTTATTTGACGTATATTATATATATATATATTTATATATATATATTTATTTATTTATATAATATATATATATTTATTTATTTATATATATTATACATAATACGGACGGATCTTCTTATAGTAATCCATACCCTCGTGATAATGACATTAACACTTTCCCCCTTAAAGCTAAGATTACTCACACACACACACACACACACACACACACACACACACACACACACACACACACACA